>NW_012130088.1:2942592-2948075 GCF_000143395.1 Atta cephalotes
ACTATATTATTAATATAAATTTAACTTATTAGTAAGTAAATTAACAAAACTAAATTAATTTAAATTTTAATAACGACGATAGTAAGAAGAAGGAAGAAGAAAAAGAAATACGAATATAATATTTATTATATATATATATATATATATATATGTAGTGATGAGAGAGAAAAGGGCGAGACGTCGCGCCAATGCAACTTGCAAGCAGCGAACACATGAGATGCGCAGAACGCAGCTAGCTTCAGCTTGCGCAGCGGTTGGCCAGCCTGAGAAGGGGTATTTGGCAGTTCATCGAAGATGGCGGACGCGATTGGCACGCGAGGGGCGCTATCTAAAGAGCGGCGAGTACGTGAAAAACCGGTGATTCTGTGTTAAGGCGATACTGCCAGCGACGGACATACACAGCGTGAATATTGCAAAATAGGAAAAGGTGGCCCACGATTGAGCAGGTAAGCGCAACGTTAATTTTCACACGATACAAGGCTGAAATGTGGAAAGCCACCGCCGCCGCCGTTGCCGTCGTTGGCAGCCACCACTTAACAGCCGCCACACCGGCCGCGCCTACTCTATCATTTACTAATTGTCCGCTTTTGTGTCTTTCCTTGATTTGTTTGCACGAGTGTTCGTCTAAGAGTTTCTCGAAAGAGCGTGTTTGCCGCTTTAATACTATCATTCTCGCCTATGCGATGAGCGATACATTTTTTTTTTCTGTCGTTGCACCTCGATGGGGTGGTCCGCTTTAAAGTACGGCCCAGGCTGTGCGAAAACCGCTCGTGTGCGAAGAATGGCCCTGAATCGTGGGTAGGAGGTAGAAGATTACATCACTTCGCCGTCGCATTATGTTACGGCGGTTATGGGGCCCGGAGTAACAGGCGCGAGCCGTTGACGGTCGACCGCGCCTGAGCCGGGCGGAGCGATCGCTCCTCTCGTCGCGCCGCAGCTAGTTTGCCTCGCCCTCGCCCTCGCCCTCACCGTCGCGTCGCGACGTCCTCTCCCCATTCTATCGCCTTTCGTCGACTTCGTCGAGCGTTATCTTCTTCGATACTTTATCGTCATCAAATGCGATAATCGAATATTCCTATCAGTCGTGCTTTTTCCTCGTTATCTCTTGCCTCAATCAGTTAAATATCGGTTATGTCGGATTTAATCCATCCGAAATCGCAGATGTAATCAATATTAATAACTACTTAAAATGGTGAAGATGAAGGTGAATATTGAAAGCTAAAAAAATGGAAATACAATATTTTTGTACAAAATTGTTTTAACTTGACGCAACATAATAGATAATGATAGGTAATAATAGATGTATTCAGTACTACAACCATTCATTAAGTACTTGGTGAGCTCTTGCACTTGATTGACATATTCGTTAGATTTAAAAATATAGACTAAATACAAGAGCTAAATGCTCAGTGAGCGATTGTAGTACTTAATGCACCCATTGAGTCATTAACGTCACGAAACTCAGTAGCCGCTCGACAATCTGCCAGTCTCCGTTTTCTACACGTTTTAAAGTAAATCTTTTTCAATATTTATTTTTTCCAAAATCGTAAGATGTCCGGAGGAAGTAATCATGTAATATAATTGTGGGAGAGTCCCCGAAAAATCATTATAAAATTTATGTAAAATGTAAATCCGATGTAAATCCGATAATTATACGATATGTATGCTACGAGAAATAATTATACATTATTAGATAAAATCGTTTATTTTACCAAATGATTTTATATATAGTGAAGAAAATTGTTTGATATCATCAAAGATTATCAAATAAAATCGATATGAAATTAAATGAAATCATGTAAGATGTTAAATTAAATTAAATTAATCTGTGGGACAATATTTTAGCTAGTGTGATAATCGACACACATATTATATAAATGTTTGATAAACATTCATCAGATGTTTCCTCGCGTAATTTATTCTCATATGTATTTATTCTCATAAGATATTGTGTCTTAAAATTTTTGCTTAATGGCAGAAACATAACGCGAATGAAAATACATATATCTAGAAGTTGTTTGAATATTATTTATATATATTATACACTTATGACTGATATGCTAATAGTAGGTTCCGATTTTCTTCTAACGAAAATAAAGCTGGCGGTACACGATGCTTATTTTTACTGAATTGCTAGCTAGATTAGATTTTTACGATATAATGGCTGCAATATTGGTATTGTCAGTACCGTAGCCAAGACGTGACAAGATTCTAATTCAACTAGGAATTTAGCAGGAAAATAAGTACCATGTGCCATCGGCTTAATTAAGTCACGAAATTTATGTTTATATTAATACTTATAATAGAAGCAATTGAAACACAGAGACTTTTACAAATCAAATTTCGACTGAAAAATGTATAAGAAAACTGCATTTTTTAATTAATTCCACGCAAATTGTATTTTGATAAGATTTTCATTAAAAATGTATTGTTAAATAATGTTATTCAAATTATAGTGTTAATTCATTTAAAAAGATATATGATGCAAAAAGTCGCAGAATTTTAATTTTTAATCTATTTAAAAAGATACCCAATCAGTAAATGTTTTTAAAAATATTTGAAAAATAATTTTAATTAGGGAACTCTGTATACACTGTATATTTTATGTCATAGATTTATTTTAGAAAATAGAAAATAATATTTTTAATTGATAGGATGCAATCATTACAATCGTATGAATTGTTTGCAAAATTAAAAGCATTTCTCAGATACTGGATTAATTATGATAAAATATAATAGATTATATTGCAAATGTACTGTAAGAATTTTCTTATTCAAAAAGCGTTCTAAAGATGCACATATTTTAAATTGCTCACATTTATATATATGTATTTTAGGTATATTTAGTGTATATTTTAAGCAATTTACGTATTTCTATAATAATAATTGCTATAATTACAAGAATTATGATATCGTGTCATAAGCAATTATTTTTAATTACGTAATAACGTTTAAAAGAAATAAGTAAAAGTTTTATTTTGTCAATTAATTTAACCTTGATATATATCTATTATCAAAATTATAACTCTGAGCTCCAACAAGTTTTAGCCGTCGCTCGTTATTCATTAAAAAGTTATTAACAAAATAAGTTTAAGAAATACTGTCTTTTCTACTTTGTTTCTATATGAAACAAAAATTCTCTGCTCTAAAATAATTTTTCTGTTTTAAAACAAAAACTTTTTTTTAAAACATTATTTTATATAATTGTTGTTTTTAAAACAGAAAATTTGTGATTTTGTAACGATTTTTTATGCGAAGCAAAATTCATCCTATATCCCGTCCCTGTCTAGAGGCGCACGACTTTCCACGCGAAGAGAGATCTACCTCACTTCCTTTCCTGCCTAGGGGGGCGTATGACTTTCATGCAAAGCCGAGATCCACCCCACTTTTCCCTCTCTCCTATTAAGAGAGGTTTTTAATAACGACTTTTCATGAGGGTAAATCTCGTTTTGTGTGAAAAGTTGTACACCTCCTAGATAAGGAAAGGATGTGAGATGAACCTCGCTTCATGTAAAAAATTGTTACAAAATCCTGTTGAAGGTTCACTCAAGATCATGACCTTGATAACATATGTCAAGGTTAAGTTGATCGACGAGAGATGATCCATTTTTGTAGAGATTTACCTAAAAAAGATTAATAAAGAAAATTAGATTAATAAGAGACTAGCGCGATAAACAATGCAAGATGCAACATTAATAATATTAAGAATTTTTATTTTATTTATTTATTTAGACCGTATATGTGAGAACACAATCAATATTAGAAATGAAATGCTTATAACGATCGAAACTGGATTTTTAATGCTTAAATAATTCAATCTTGAATTACTGTATATATTGTATATGTACTTGCATATACCATATTTGTAGTCCTTTGAACTACGCGTCGAATTATTTTTCCAGACTATAAACGCAATTAAACTACTTTAGTAATCTCGAATTAAATTGACAAGCAATTTTAATAATTTGATGCTCAATCAGGCATCATATTATAAAAATGTTAATATGTTGAAACTGTTAATAAAAATTTATTGCGAAAAATATTATATATAGTGATCTAAAGATCAGGATGGAATACAAGAAATCCGGATTCGACTCCCGATCGAGATAATATTTTCATAATAAAAACAGTGAGATGTATAATATATGAATCTTGCGTGAAATGCTCATTAATTATACAGTGCTATTTCTAATAAAAAAACTAGTCGAAAAGTCCTCTACTATTTCGCAATTTTTACAATAATTAACAAGATATTAATTTCTGAAGATTGCCGAATAAACGGATAAAATCGATAAGAATTTTCGAGAAAGAATCGAAATTTTAAGATATCTTTCAAATGTTCTTTGTGAAATATTTTGAAGATTTTTTTCTTCTGAAGATCTTTTTTAAAGAATTCTTAAAGATATCTTAAAGTTGCCTTACATTGATTTTACACATTTTACTCATTAGGTAACAAAAAAAATATATAGTGGAAATTGCAAAAGTAGAGGACTTTTCGCCTCAGTTTTTTATTAGGAATAGCACTATATGATTAGTGGGTACTTCAAATACATCCTGTATAAATATATATAAACATGTTTAAACTTTTATAAATAATTATATATGCTTTTGAATGTTTAAACACATGCTTATATGTACTTATATATTTATAGTAACATTGTATGTACTAACGTAATATATGTTAACATTTTCATAAATCAATTATTTCATAAGGTTATTTCATAAGGTTGTTGTTTCTATTATCGACCTAATAAGTAATACGGTCTATTGAGTTGAATCTCGATGGAACATATTTGACAACTATGACGTCGCAACGACTGTGCTATTCGTACAGACAATTCCAATGATCACGTCTATCAGAAGACCGATGAAGAATTGAATATTTCTCGTGAGTATCCTAGCTTGATTCCTTGACTTACAGATCTTCTCGAATATCGTCTTTTGTCTATAACCCAGCCAATAGACGAATCTGTCGGAGAGTGAGTTTAGTCTGTAGCGTATCGCTACGAAAACCTTTCGTGCATTTTCACGGTATTGCGTTTATTATAGATTTAATACCTGAAAAATGTAATAAAAATTCACAAAGCAATTATTTTTTATTTAGTGCAATTCATGAAACTTATAGAGAAAAGAAAACTTATCTGAAATGCCACAATGCCACGTTAGTCTCCTGGAGGTTTGCTGAATAATATTTACGCTTTCTCTTCACGCCAAGATCTATACAATTGTCATCGTTTTTTTTCCACGGAAATATGGAATAAAAACTAAAGTTACTTATTTAAAACTTCCAAAAATTCAAGTTATTTCATCTTTATGTCAAATTTAGTTGTATACGTGGACATAAGGTTTAGTCGTGTCGTTAATCATGTATTATGAGCATTAATGTAGAAAGATGATTTACTTTTAAATTTAAAAATTTCCGAGGGAACGAATTGAAATTCTTGGGTATATATATATATATATATATATATATATATATATAA
>NW_012130088.1:2949221-2951094 GCF_000143395.1 Atta cephalotes
GTAGTATATATATATATATATATATATATATATATAATAATTCAAGATTGAATTATTTAAACATTGAAAATCCAGCTTCGACCGTTATAGGCATTTAATTTCTAGTATTGTTTGCAACATTAATATCTACGCTCTAAATTTTTAAGAGTGAAATTTCACTCCCGAAGAATGATAGCTATGCCAGTCCGGTAGGAGTTAAATATTCACTCTAGATTGAAGAATCACTCCAAAGGAGAATCAATTTTCAATCTCTATGGAGAGTGAATAATTTTACTCTCCAAAAGGAAAGACTGAAAATGTTAAGTTTAACTTTCCTAACTTGACGAAATTAGGTTTATTTGACGTGTTTCTGTATAAAACGAACGAATTTGGCAGAATAAAGCATCGTGACTCAAAAAGGGAAATATTAATCATTAAAGTTGAGCCTTTTAGAAAATACACTTCTTGAAGGAGTGAAATTCATTCTTGTCGAATTGGCGCAGCTATTATTTGGAATGAAATTTTACTTTCAAAGATTTCGAGTGATGATATCAACGCATTGTTTATCGCGTTACTCTCCTATTAGCCTATTTTTAAAATTATTTTTTAATTAAAAAGAAAAATATATTTGTTATTTGATATTTAATGCAGTCCAAGCTATGATATTTGCCGTGGAAATGTTTGCAATATAATCGAAATTATTTTAATGTTTAGCGTTGAGGAAAGAATTTATATAATTTCTATTTTCTAATGTTCATAATGCATTACTGTTAATGCATTATGAATTAATTAAGAAAGCAAAAAGGAAATTTAATGCAATATCTTTTTTTAGATATTCTTAATCCTATGTACATCTTTTTAATATTATTCTTTTTAACATTTGTGTATATTTTTACAATTTCTTAATACATAATAAATAAATAATAATAACATCTTTTTAACATTATTATTTTTTGTGAGAGATGAATATTTCCGTATTTTCTATCCATTAATAGAAGATTAGCAAATGCGGTTTAATCTATTCGATCAATTTCAATCGTTGTTTCAAAATTCACTGTACTGAAACTGTATAGTATACATAATGTAAACTGTAGATTTTCAGCGCTGACAATGAATTTTAGCACACAACCTAAGTAGGAATACCTACATGTAGTGATAATACATTTATAAATTAGTCTTGAGAATAATTTTTATTTTATTTTTATTTTATTTTACATAAAAAATAATATTAGTTTTGTGAAACTTAGAGTTATTCTTACTATTTCATTTATATAATTTTATAATTATGTTATAGTCACATTTTTCATTTAATAGATTTCAATTTGTCAAAAACTTATTAAAATTAGGATATCATTGCAATATCATTTTAATTAATAATGACTTACTTAATGGATTGGAATAAATTGTACGTCGATAATCAAATTCTTTTGTTAGTGTTGAGAATAAAAGAAGCTCCATGTGAGAATGAGTTAAATCGATTTATTATTTTAGAAATTAGATTAGAATTTTCATTTTCTTTTTCTCTTCTCGAATAAAAAAGGATGAGCAAATAATCTAAAGGTGTTCCAAGCTCTATAAAGCTAGCAGGATCAAATCGGACTTATCAGAATTTTTAGTATTCATTTTATATTAAATTATACATTAATAATAATTTTATACCGTGTGCCATTTCAAAAAAAATTGTGGTGGTGCTAGCTTAATATTAAGCTGATAGAACAGTAATAATCTTGAAAATATCACTTTAAGATGGTTCTTTAAGCTATGTTCCAAAATTTACTGTTAGTATTAAAAGTTTAAGTTTACGACATGTGCACCATAGATTTTCAGTACTGGCATTAAATTTTGAAACACAGCCTTAGTAAATCGAGTTACCATAGAAATATTTAATTTATAT
>NW_012130088.1:2953929-2960729 GCF_000143395.1 Atta cephalotes
GTGTGTGTGTGTGTGTGTGTGTGTGTGTGTGTGTGTGTGTGTGTGTGTGTGTGTGTGTGTACAGATTTAAAATTCAAATTAAGATCAATCCGATTTTATTACATCTATCATTATGACATATTTAAGAGAATAAAAAAAAAGTGAGAGTACTATATTACGCACCTATGGAATTCGCATCTCATTAAATCGGTTGTGCTAAAACCCACTTCTTCGTCTTTAGAGCGAATCGAACGTCTTGAAACTTAACGTAGGTCGTGGATAGTGACTGCGAGGATTGCATATTTCTTCATGTTCTCGTCGGTACATCATTTGAAGTTAATGCTCAAAAGAGATTGCACATTTTTTTATTGTTTTCAAATTTTTTTAACTTTTAAATTTCCCCTTGCGTAATTAATTGATCACGATCTTACAATTAGCATAATATTAATTTACTTCATATAAAATCAAATTAAAGTCAATTAGGAAATATATTTTCGAGGATAATGATATTGATAAAAAAAAAGATATATATATATATATACGATACCAAGTCGTTAACCAAGTCAAAAATCGCTATTAACCAAATCAATTAGACATGTATTATCGTGTTTACTTTTGTAAATATAATTTTGATGTATACTTTTGGAAAAAAGTAAAAATACAAAAGAAATTTTCTGTTACATATAAGCGAGGGGATTTTGAGCACGACCAGAAACATTTAAAGAAAGCGATTAAAGAAAGTTGATTTGCTTATGCTATTTGGTATTTGCGATCGCTTTTCCAATCATTCATACCAATTAGATAAAGATGTCTTTCCAGTCACGTCTTAGCAACGCTCGGATGCGTTTTGGTGGTCAGTGTCCCGCTGACATACTTTGAAACGCAACCGGATGCTAGCGTGCTATTGGCTGTTATTAAACATGAACTGTCGTGCAATTGCCGTTTTACCACATCTCGCAGTAATGCGAAGATTCGCCTTCTTGCAAAGGAATAACGTAAGTTTATTTGAGCGAAATTTTACCATGCCATATTTTTTTAAATTAGAGTATCTTGGATTCGTTATCGGCTACACGCATATTTAAGTCGGTTATCAAAGAGCGTGAAGTAAAGTAAATAACATGCAGCATGATAACTTCTCATGCTTCCTCAGTCGACGTACACGTGAGACGAACAAGTTTGCAACACCTGTACTAGCGTCTGTATGTAGTTCAGCGGAAACCGTAGTTTTTCATCGTGTTGTAGCTGCCAGTAGTAATAATAATGATTTGATGTTAAACGATTTTTACGCTTATCGTCATGTATTTGTACGCTCTCTTACGCTGGATAGAAAATTAACCAATCACAGTCGAATATGAGAAGAATAATCGACTGTGATCGATTTATTTTCTACACTGTTAAATCTATAGCGTCAAATTTAACCTAATGTGAGTCGCCACTGCTTCTACTAAATATATCATTATTTTTTACTAAAACGATAATTAAAATTGACACTACATAGTGTCAATTTGACACTATATAGTGTCAATTTGACACTATATAGTGTCTATACTATATAGTATCAAATATAACTATTGTTTCAATATATAGGAGCAATATCGACTTATATTAAGTTTAATGTTTGATTTTCTACAATAAATCATTATTTAAGTTTTAAGTCTTAAGTTTAAGAAAGTAACCAATCATAATTAATTATCATAATTAATTATTCTTCTTACATTCGACTGTGATGTGTAATTTCTTATGATTTAAAACTTAAAACTTAAGTAACAGCTTATTGTAGAAAGCTTATAGATTTAACAGTGTATGATCGCTACTCCTATCGACTTCTATTGTAGACCCCGCATCGGACTATGAATACCTACGTAATTCGCAGTTTGTTGCTACATTCTTATTTGTCGTTCGCCAATGTGAACTTTCAACATCGTTTGTTTGAACTCATAATTCATGACACTGATGATATGATTTGTTTGATATATCACGGCATAATTTGATGGTAAATTATTTTGTAATTTGTGTTTTTAGGATTGCATTAACATTTTGATAACCACGTGTATCCAATTGATACACATTTATCAAACGTCGCGTGCATCACACAATTTGAATAAACACATATTTCTTAGTATTATTACCATTTGTAAATGAATCGAGAATATTTGCATTTATGTGATATATTGTGAATTCTGGAAGAATTTTTCATCAGTCTATCAACTTATCCAAAAGTTTTTATTAAAAAAGCATATATGATTGCAAAATATATTTTAATATAAAAAAATTTTAAATTACGTTATATATAAAATACTATGACATCAAGGGATTAAAATAAATCTGTGCGGCAATCAGGATATAGTTAATAATAAGGATATAAAATGGATAATAAGAGCACAAATTAATTTCTTTATCATCATGAAGAAATTAATTTGTGCCGTTTAACTCTGTTAGGAACCCGTTCCGTTAGCAAATCGACACGATTGGTAATAAATAAATAAAGTCAATATATTTATCCATTTGTGCACTTGCGAAACTCATAGTCGAACCAACATGCGTGGTCTGACGTAAGCGTTGATTTTCGCGAATTCAAAAATTGTACTGGTTATGTATACGTGACGAAGTTACGAGAGCATGACTCGTGTCATGATAAGAAGTTTAGTTTGTCGTTTATCGAGCCATCGGAAGGAACAGGAATGCGTCGGAGAGAGTGATAGTCGAAAAGAAATGGGAACAATTCTCGGTGTTCTCGACTGATTCGTGGTCATGGCTAAAGTCACGATCACGCTCGCGCTCGTCTATGCTCCTCTCATAACGGGTTTTCGGTGTAACGGATTACCCGGACGCTCGGTTTCTCTCGGTCACATTGCCTCGATGTCAGGACAGTGACCTAGAATTCCTCTCTCGCTTGTATCCGCTTCTGGCGGATAGACCGCCGTCTGTCTATGCTCTATCACGATTGTATTATCCAATGGACGTTGCGATGTAGGATTGGATTTTATATTGTTCGGTGCCGAAATAACGCGAAAATTATGAAGACGAAGGGTAAATGGGATTTATCGGAGCTACTCCGGAAAATGGGAAGAAGCATCCAAAAAGAGTTTAAAAATAATTGTGCATGCCGTCCCATAAGTGCGTAAATAATATTATTTGTATACAGAAATCGATTGAAAAAGAAAAGATAAGAAAGGAATTGTGTTAAATATGAATTACATTTTATTTTTTTCTAATTCTTTCTAATTTCTTAGAATTAGAAAAAAGAAGTAAAATTTTAGACACAATTGAAAATCATAAACAATTAGGAACTGAGAATATATAACAGATTTCAGAAATGTTCTTATTATCTGTGTTTTTCAATTATGTTTAATAGCAAATTCGATTGGGCATAGTAATGCACACTGATGCATATTAAAGCTGTCGTACATTAATCTAGAAGAATGTCCTCTGCCGGGAAAAATTTGGAAAACCTAGAATTTTCAGGAAATTTTTTTACCCTTGAAAATCTTGAAATTTTGTTAAAATTGTCAGGGAAATTTTTCGAATTCTATTTTTAAATTTAAATTCTATTTAAATTTAATATATATAGATAGAATCATTTCTTTAATCATTTTTTAATAAATAATGCAAGTTTGACTATCTTAATGCCAGATAATAACCGATCAGTCGTTTGTGTTAACAACATGTGAAGGGATAATAAGTAAGTGGTCTACAATAGGATCGTAGTGATCATAAAGTCTGAAATCGAAGAAATTGATCATCGTAGGCGAATGTGAGCAGAATCGACTATAATTGGTCAATTTCTTACGATTTCAAATTTTGGGACAAATTTTGGGACACTAGATTTCTATTGTTGAAAACCTTGCATATATACATATATATATATATATATATGCTGATTCTACAATGAATCGGTAGTCGGTAGTCTTAAGTTTTACTGGTGAATTAGTGAAGTTGGTCAACTTGTATGACTGAAGATATCTTTTTATGCTGATGTTCAAGGCTCATTTTTAATATCAAAATAGACATTGACCGAAATTGATCAAAATTGACGCTTGATGTTTGTTAATTTTTATCATTATCTGTTTTAAAACGAGCTAAAACGAGGGTCAATATGACAAAGCATCTTAAGATTACTGATTTTCTTAAGACTGGCTAAATAAAAAAAAATGCTCTGAAGGAAGTAAATGCACTTAACGAATAAATTCAATTTTTAGAAAAATGGATTTCAGTATTTTGTGTTGTCTGTTATTTGTTGTATGTCTGTTAAATGTTATTTACTTATAATTTTTTTTTTTTTTTTATGTAGGAACTATATTTTATATCACATTATAAACAAGTTATGTTTATGTATATAATTTTATGTATATAATTTTTGAATTATTTGTTTAGGAATGTCTCTAATCATACTTGGAATTTTGAATAAAAAATGGAAAAACCTGGAATTCTCTTCAGGGAATGCTTGAGTACCTGCTCTGATAGAGTGAATATGAAAATAAAATGCAAATATTTCGAATTATTAGGTGTAATAAAAAGAAATCCATTATTTTTGTATGAAATTGAATGGAAAAATAATGGATTTCTTTTTACTACACCTAATATAAAATATCTATATAATATAATATCTATATAATATTTCACCAAATAACACAATAAAGTTTTCACAAGAAGATTTCATGCTTTAATTCGTTTTTATATATTTATATTAAACATATTAAATGCACATCTTTACGTCAATTTGTGTACGACGGCTTTAATTGTATATTTAGCGCACTAAGGTCCGTTTCTACCAATTGTAGAATTATTAACGTTGATCTCGGTTCAACTTACTCTTCATCTTTTTCTAGTTCCAAGGATTAGAAAAAGAAAAATAAATTAAACCAAGATTAAAAATAATTCACATTGAAGTGGACATAATGCGTCCATCTGAATTCGGTATAAGGTTTAAGTTAAATTGAGATTAAAGTCTATCTATATTGATAGAAACAGAGGAAGACAACTTTAATGAAGACATTATCAACATAATAAGAAGTACAATCGATTTCATCGATTGTAGTACACATTCAACTATAATTCAATAAATTCAACTTCGATCGCCTCTGGCTTTAACCTGCATGCTATACGCTCGCTAGGGGAAAGAAAAAAAATGATCTTTCTGGAGAAGACTACGAGTTATAAATCGACACTGTCGATTAATCGAATTAATCTTCATCCGTATTTAATTATCCCACTTTACAATACGATCTTTTTTATTAACAATACAGACTCTCATTTAATTATACATAAATCTTTCTTGTTAACTATATATAATATTAAGACATTATTTTTGCTTCCGATTTATAAATATGATATATACATACATATATTTAAATATTGATCTTTATTTTTATTTATGTTCTTTTTATGTCATTGAGATCTGAAATTACAGTATTTTTATTATGTTTGTATTTTTATTGATTTTAATCAATCATTTCGTCAATAACAGTTCGTCAGATAAATTTAACTCTTTTTTTTTAGAACACGAACGGGATCAAGTGATTTTTATAGAATTTTTTGATCATTTGAAAACAAATCCGTAAAATAACTCGAAAACAAATTCATAAACAAATTCGTAAACAAATTCGTAAATAAAATAGTTCTATCACATCAGGAGAAAACTGATATTAAAGAAACCAAAAAATAGTATTTTGCGACTTACACATGTACGATTTATGAACATCGATTATTTCTTTTTGAAATTCGTACTGTTTTATTAGTCATCAATTTTCAATTTTTTTACTTTTAAGACTCGAATAAATATTATCGAATTAAACAATAATATAGTAAGAAAAGACTTATAATCAAGCAAATTATTCCATAGGCCAAGTTTCACAAAATTGAGCGAATAGTTTATAAAATAAAAAAGAGTAACTACAAAAGAAGTCGCTCGTTAAAAAGTTTACTAAGAAATTTATGTGCGCAAATATCAAATTATGTTGTAATTATTGAAAACTGTAATAAAATCGATCTGATCTTGATAAAACGAATATCTCCTCCGTTGCATAAACTTTTAATTAGCCTGCAATAGGGAGTAAAAATGTGTGACTTTTATTATATGGACATGTTATTAATTTAAATGAAAGGTGTCTTTTGATCTTAATGTCCCTGACCAAGTATTTCAGTGCAACACAAACGAGTTTCAAATGAAAAGAAAATGTTTTTTCACTTTGGTCATATATTAATTATCTTGTTCGGTATACATACAAAATAGCTACTTATATATATATGTATATATATATATATATATATTGATATTTGCGATATTTATGTCTTAAAAATCAAAATTTTGATACGCATTGAAGCAAAAAATGTGTCCAGTTGCGAAAAGACGTCGAGACCTCACTTTCACCTCTGTAAAGTTAGTACATTTTTAAGAAAAAATTTACTCATATGCTATAATTAATCGTAAATTTATTGCTAGTTTATTGCTCTAATTCTGAATTTATTGTTCTTTCTTTTATTCGCGAGAAAGTAATAAAAGTAGAGGTACTGATTTCATGTTACACTAGCATCTGCATTATAAATATTGCTGAAAATCGTTAGTTTCCAAGATATTTTGCACTTATTTTAGCACATTTTATCATAAAATATAAAATATTTTATAAACTATTTTTTGGAAATAAAATTATTTTTAATAATGAAATATTGAACAAGGTTCAATATTCAATGATCGAGCCAAAGGTAGCTGAAAATTAAATGTTCAATCAAACATATAAATTAAATATAAAAAGGAAAACGTATATATATATATATATATATATATATATAATAATTATTATATATATATATATATATATATA
>NW_012130088.1:2963531-2967871 GCF_000143395.1 Atta cephalotes
CGTGTCTTCTTCTCTCTCTCTCTCTCTCTCTCTCTCTCTCTCTCTCTCTCTCTCTCTCACTCAAGATGCGTTTCGCCCATAATGATCAACATGCAACAAACGGTGCGTTATGTCGCTAAATTCATTCCTTGCAGTAACATTGAATGCATCTTGCAATTATCAACTAAAGGCCGCAGCACAGACTTTTGCATAACGCATAATGCATAAGCGAATCAACTAATCAGAATCTTTCTTTTCTTTCTATTTTATGAAAAAGAACAATTAGTTGATTTCCTTATGCACTATGCATTATGCGTTATGCAAAAGTTTGTGTTGCGGCTATAATGTTTAAATCACTTCGATTAATCGAATGAAATAGTCTACTCCTTTATAAGAGTAAACAGATTAACTTCAAAGCAGTGAAAATCCATACTTAAAGCAATGACTTTGCTACTCACTTTTGTTAGCAGTAAAATTTTCATTGCTACAGATTTAGTGTGCGTGCGTGCGTGCGTACATGTGTGTGTGCGTGCGTGCGTGCGTAAGTGTGTGTGTGCGTGCCCGCGCGCGCGCGCGCGCGCGTGTGTGTAGTATATATACACATAAATACATACATGCATGTATATAAAACACAAATTTGTAACACATGTATATCTGTAAAAAATTTAAATATTTTTTACAATATATAACAATAAATGTAAGGATATGAAGTCTTCGTTTTGTTTATGTATTAAGTGATATATTGAAATAATAAATTTTATTTTGGCAATATTTAATATCAAAATAATACACTTATTCATAAAGTTTTTATTTCTCAATATCTGAATGATTATTCTTATATATTTTACTTCATAAAATAAAGGAATAAAAGAAATTTCTTGTTTAAAAAGAAAAAGAAAAAGAATTGACAGGCTCCAAAGAATGAATCAAGAATTATAATGTCTATAAAAGCCAAACTCTAAAAAAGTTGTTTAAATTTATTGAATTTTTTTCTAAAATAAGGACTTTGATTTTTTTAATCTATGAATGATGAATTTTTTTAATTCTATGTTTCTTTTTGATAGTCAAAAATTATTTAGGTGTAATAAACAGAAACTCAGTATGTATTGAAACGCTAATACAACTTTGTTTTTTCAATTTTGTTTTTTGAATCGTGATTTTATATATGTCCGCCATAGCAGTGTTCAAGCCGCAACGGTTACATAAATTCAAGTCGCATTGTGAACTTACGCACGTCACTTCAGTAAGTCGCCGGTAATTATCCGCACGTAACGCGACGTCGAACATGAGGAGATTGAGGATTGGAAAATATAGCATCATTGTATTTTTTGTTATTCTTATCATGACGAATTTTTTTTTGTCAAAACCTCCACTGCTTGTTTCCTTCCTGTCTGTTCTTTCTCAAGTCGTGAATCTTTATCCTTTCCTCTATGATATGATTTAAGTGGCAGAGAAAAAATGCAGTTATCTTATGATATATATAAATAGTGATATTACACCGTAAGATAATATTACATTATGTTAATATTGCGCGATGAGATAACAAATATGTTAGCTTGTCTGCTCGTCCAGGAGACAGATACATGTCACGACTCACTCTCGTCGGAGATATCTCAAAGCTAATGATTTGATTTTGTTCCAATGCTCGTTTCCTTCCTTTTAAAGTCTGCATAAAGTTCGAATATGCTGTGTTCCAAATTTACTGATAGCACTGAAAATGTGACAGTTTATATTACGTGCATAGATTTTCGGTACAGGCAGTCAATTTTGGAACATAGTTCCTGATAATCTCTTAACGTTAGACACATCGCTCGCAAATCGTTTGGCAAGGCGCGCTGTTACGTGCCATGTCATTTTTGTTAACGTCATGTTTTTAAAGTTCTTCTATTTTTTTCCTAAACATTCTTGATAAATCTTGTTTCCTACTACTTATCTGCTTTCATCTATCGTTTTTTTAATAGAAATCAAATCTTAACCTTAAACGATTTAGCTAAATCTTAAATGCTTGTATGATTCTTGTGTGAATTTATATACTACATATGTAGTATATAAATACGCGCCGAAATGATTTTTCGGTCTTGAAAACGCTAACTCTATTAAATTACCGTAGTAATGTCACGAGTTAAATTGACTAGCAATTTAACAAATTTTTGATGGTAATTTAAAGGCTTATGACGCTCGCACAAAATACAAAAGATCCGGATTCGACTCCTGACCAAGGTAATACTTTTTGCAATAAGAATTAATTATTTAGATTTTAATATGATATTCAATATTATCAAGATTATTTCGAAGATGTAAATAAGCATAAAAAATTAATAATAATGAATATATATAAATAATTAATTCTTATTGTAAAAAGTTACCTCGAGAGTCGAACCCAGATCTTTTGCATTTTGTGCGAGCGTTATAAGCTTTTAGACTACCATCAAAAATTTTAAATTGTTAATCAATTTAACTCGTGATATTACTGCAATAGTTTAATAGAGTTAGCGTTTTCAAAACCGAAAAATCATTTCGGTGCGCGTTTCTACGTATAAATTCATAAGAATCGTACAAGCATTTAAGAACCAGCTAGACCATTTAAGATTTGATTTCTATAGTTTTATTACCACACATATATATGATCCTATAATATATTATATTAATTTTTCCCTTTTTTCCCTTAAGACCCGTCTTGAATATTCAGTCTTATAGATATCTTATGACTCATCTCTAAACAGATTCGTGAGTCATCAACATTCACATATCTTAGTTTCTTTTATCCCCATCGTGTATTTTTGATATTCGAAAATGTCACGTTATTGGTTAAAATTTATCGAAATCTCCACCTTTTTTATCATAGTGAAGATTCTTTTAGTTCTGATCGAGTCAGTCTGTTCTCGTAAGCTGCTAATAACGCATCTCCGAATTGGTCTATAAGCTTGCCTGTATCATCGTTGAATAAAGTTCGATCTGAAGACAGTTCGAATCTTTTTAATACTTTATATATTACGGTACGTTTCGCTCGTAACAGCGCTTATATGCTCTTTTGTGACAGATGATTTCGATTCCTATGTCTTTTCTCTTATATCGCTTTATAATAATGTATATATTTCCTGCAAATAGGATATGATGTGATACATATATTACTATATTAAAATTATTATTCATAACAGATTCAATTTTCGTTCTTTTGGGTATTTAAAAGTATGTTAGAATGCATGGAATAAATAAATTATATAAATGTGAAGCAAAATAATATTTGCCAATGTTACGCTGTGTCGCAATATTATTGCTATATGAAATTAAACCTGGCATATAAGATCTTTTGTATATACATATAAGATCACACGTGTCAGTTTAATTTCATGTAGCAATGGAGTAATTCCGACAAATATACCGCGCTGGAATTTACACCGCAGAAATCAGAAAAAATAGAAGGAGTGGGATAAGTTTCTTGCAACTACTTTATTACATGCCCTTATATTATATTAGTATTGTGTTATGATTTCAGTTTCTTATTGTTAATATTAATGAAATTATTGTGAATTGAATTGATTTATCACTGTGTTGAGTAGTGTATTATCATAAATTATACTCTACATAAAATGATTACTGTAGGATGTGTAAAAGAGAACTTACAAGGAAACCTCGCGAGGTATCAAATTCTGATTTTAATGAAACTTTGTGAACTTGTAGCTCACATAAACAGATGAATTTAGAAAATATCAGTTGTAACAAAAAAATGGTTTGAATGAGTGAAATCATCCCTTTCGTATGCAGCGATTTTCAACTTTTTCCCGAAAACTATTGAGATATAAAAAAATATTTTATATAAAAATTTTACAATAAAATTATCTCTGTTCATCCACATCAATAATATTTAAAAAAATAAAAAAATTTTTAATTTGAAAAAAAATGTTTATTAAAAATATTATTGATGTAAGTGAATAAAGGTGATTTTGTTGTAAAACTTTTGTATAAAACATTTTTTGATATCTTGAATAGTTTTCGAGATATAATGGAAAAAACTGAAAATTGCTGTATACATAAGGGGTGATTTCACCCTTTCAAACCGTTTTTCCGCTCCAACTGATATTTTCTAAATTCATCTCTTTATATGAGCTACAAGTTCATAAAAATTAGAATTTGACATCTTACGAGGTTCCCTTGTTAGTGGTTATTTCATGATACATGAGTGTAGAGGAATAATAAAGCATGTTATATAACAAAATACAAATACTTTGCTCTTGTACTCTTTATTTAGTTTGTTGTCTTGTATATCTTATTTGTTTGAGATATACGGCATTTTTAGCGAGCAGAATTTATGCTCAAAAAAAATACAAAGTGGGCAGATTGATTCAGTGCATTAAATGCAA
>NW_012130088.1:2968273-2990296 GCF_000143395.1 Atta cephalotes
CCTCATATCATAACACTTGTAATACATGTGGGAAGATTGTAATTATTAATTATTACTTCATATATTTATCATTCTTATTCCTTAAAAATAAAATTTTATCAACGCATTTTATAAATTATTGTGTCATTTTACAACTTATTTATATGCATTATTTGTAAATTTTTCATGAACTGTACATATCTCCCTTCCCACTATGAGTAGCCATATCCCGTTCCTGTGAGATATACGGCAAAAATACAAGATTTAAAAAAGTTCATTTTTTAACGAAATATAATTATTTCGGATTTCCAATATTTTTTTCATAATAGTAGACAATACAAAGTTTTTACTAATATAATTCGTTTATTTTAAACATAATAATAAATAATACTTAATAAATTAAGTTTTTGATAGACGCGGCGCATATACCGGAGTTATCTTAATATTGCGACACAGCGTAACGTTGGCAAGTACATTATTTTGCTTCACATTTATATAATTTATTTATTCCATGCATTCTAACATATTTTTTAACACTCAGAAGAACGGAAATTGAATCCGTTATGAATAATAATTTTAATTAGTAATATGGTATGTGCATCGCGTCATACCTGTTGGGGATATATATATGTATGTAGGTGGGGAAAATTGGTCGGTCTTCAATAAGAGAATGGTTTTCCATATTTTATTTATAACCTATTTTATTTATAACCTCTATTTCTATTTAGATTGTGTTTTTGTATCTCTATTGCTTCTCTATACTTTCTTGGAAAGTATAGAAAGATGTAATGTTGGCTATCGTTTTGTTAAACAATATTTGATGTTCTGTTTCGATGTTGTATTCTGATAATGCTGACTGCGTGGCATATTTTAGCCTGACATCACATTGCTGTTCTTTTTATCCGTAGGTTGACCATTCTCCCAGTTTCTTTAATATATACTTACCCACAGGAACAAGAAATTTTATACTCCTGCTGAGTGGAGATCTTTGATCTTTAGAATTTCTTAAAATTTGTCCTATTTTTTTGGATGATTTGAAGATAGTTCGATACAAAAAACTTGACAAAGATCCAACTAATACAATCGCACAGAACACCAAAATCCTAGTGGAGAAAAGCAACATTCCCAGTAAAATCAAATCAACATTAAAATCTACAAATCCTCTCCCACCAAGATTATATGGACTATCAAAAGTACACAAACATCCCTCTCAGACCGAGATTGTCAATGTCATAAATTCCCCGACATACAACTTATCCCGCTTCCTAGCAAACACTACAACTCCTCACTGGAAAATCCGAATCACACATAACCAACTCAACGAACTTCATACAAAAAAATCGATTACGACCTACAGACCTGCTTCTAAGTTTTGACGTAGAATCCCTTTTTACACAAGTCCCAATAAAAGACACATTAAACATAATAAAAGCCTCACATGAAGTCCCTTCCGATTTCATCCCCTAATGGAGCACTGCTTAACTATTTCTCCTATAACAACCAATTTTATGAATAAACTTCAGGAGCGGCAATGGGTTCTCCTATTTTTCCTGTAATCGCCAAATCTTCATGGAGCATTTTGAGAAAAAGGCCCTTAGAAAAACATCTAAAAAAAAACCAAAAGTTTGAAGTCCGTTATGTGACGACACATTCGTTATATGGAAACATGACAGAGCCGAACTTCGTAAATTCCTTATTTTCCTCAACATCCAAATATTCACTTCAACATAGAGAAAAACGGAAAATTCCCCTTCCTAGATGTTCTTGTCTCTAAAAAAGTTGATGATAGGCCATCAAGTGTACAGAAAACCAGATACATAGATACGTAGATACATGTCGCACCACCACTTAGCACAAAAACAATCTGCAATCAACTCACTTGTATTTAGAGCTTTCACCATCTCTGAGAAAGAACATCTACTCAACCACCAAAAACTAGCCTTACAGAAAAACAGACACGATAAAAAAGACATTACCAAAATAATCTTGCAAACAAGACGAAAGGACCCTATCCATATGTCAAAGAAATAATAGATCGGATTGGTTAGGATATTAAGAAACACAATAAAGTATCTTTAAACCACTCAAAAAGATAGAACAAATCTTAAAAATTAAAGACCTCCACTCAGTTCCGTAGGAATATAAAATATCTTGTTCCTTCGGGCAAGCATACATTGGAGAAATCAGAAGAAAGATTAACCTACGGATAAAAGAACATTAACGTGATGTCAGGCTAAAATATGCCACGCAGTCAGCATTATCAAAACACAACATCGAAACAGGACATCAAATATTGTTTAACAAAATGATTCTATCCTTAAGACCCGTCTTGAATATTTAATCTTACAGATATCTGATTTATCCCTAAATGGATTCGTGACATCGACACATATTTCAGTTTCTTTTATCCCCATGTATATTTTTGATATTCAAAAATGTCACGTTATTGGTTAAAATTTATCGAAATCTCCATCTTTTTTATCATAGTGAAGATCCCTCTAGTTTTGATCGAATCAGTCTGTTCTCGTAAGCTGCTAATAACGCATCTCCGAATTGATTTAATTGATATAAGTTTGCCTGTATCATCATTGAATAAAATTCAGTCAGGAGACAGTTGTTGAACTTTTTTAATACTTTACATATTACGGTGCGTAATTCTTGCTCGTAACAGCGCTTGTACGTTCTTTCATGACGGATGATTTCGATTCCTATCTTTTTTCTCTTATTATATCGTTTTATAATAATAAAAATTACATATACAGGGTGTCTCTTAAGAAGAGTCCGAGTCACATTGGAAGTGTAGACTGGATCAAAGAGAACAAAAAATTCTTATACTATTTTGAGATATTCGCTATAGTTTTCGAATTAGAAAAGGAAATGTCTAAGCCATTATGCGATTAAGCCGCGTCGCGCGAATTCGTAGGACGGCCCACTCGAGCGGCGGTGGCGGCGGTGGCGGCGGTGCGCAGAGAGAGGGAAGTAGCGCTTCATTGCCTGGCACGGTTCTATGTGTTTCGCCATATCGCGCCTATACTATCCAAAAATGTTATTTTTAGCTGAAGTTTTCCTTACATACATTTCTTATCATTATAAATCGTGTTATTTAGCATGATTAAATACGTTTTAACACAATTATAGATATGTTAAGCGATGTAATTAATTAGAGCATTAATTAATTAGAGCAAGCGTATGCTGATCGTTGCGTCGTTTTTTTATGCTATATTTAATCGGAGTTTTATTTTTTGACGTGTTAATGCATATACACTGAAATTATAGTATAAGCTCGCGTAGATAGCCGCTACATTGTAAATCCAGATGTATCATTCCATGTATAATGACGCATTTGACTGAGGTTTTTTTTTGTCGCTTATTTTCGTCTGGAGAATAACATATTGCTTTAAAATCGGAGAGAAGCAGTTGGGTCCCTTGTAAGTTACAGATTTTTTTAATGTAATGAACATGGGCATTAAATTTGATGGATAGTTTAATGAAAATAAACTAAGACACTCAATTAGTGTTTTTCAATACATTTAAGTTTTCAGTTACTACAAACTTTAACGTATACATAAATAATCTTTTCAATGACAGAAAATTTAAATTTTATTCATCAGTGAACATTAAAGATAAATAAAATTTAAGAATGTTTTTAATGATGTACAATTATAATTAAATTTGTTAAACGGTAAGAAACATGTGAAAAAAACCTCAGTCAAATGCGTCATTGTACATGGAATAATACATCTGGATTTACAACATAGCGGCTATCTACGCGAGCTTATACTATAATTTCAGTGTACATGCATTAACATGTCAAAAAATAAAATTCCGACTAAATATAGCATAAAAAAACGACGCGACGAAGTGTGTCTCGAAGCGTAATTAAATAGAAACATCGTATAATAAAGCAAGCGAAAAGATATCGCGATCAGTATACGCTTTGCATAATGCTCTAATGCGTAATGCTTAATTATATCGCTTAACATATCTATAATTGTGTTAAAACGTATTTAATTATGCTAAATAACGCGATTTATAATGATAAGAAATGTATAAGGAAAACTTCAGCTAAAATAACATTTTTGAATAGTGTAGGCGCGATGCGGCGAAACACATAGAACCGCCAGGCTGTGCTAGGCAACGAAGCGCTACTGCCCTCTCCCTGCGCGCCGCCGCCGCTCGAGTGGGCCGTCCTACGAATTCGCGCGGCGCGGCTTAATCGCATATTGGCTTAGACATTTTCTTTTTTAATTCGAAAACTATAGCGAGTATCTCAAAATAGTATAAGAATTTTTTGTTTCCTTTGATCCATTCTCCATCCCCAATGTGGCTTGGATCCATCTTAAAAGACACCTGTATATCCTATAGATACGATATGACGCGATACATTACTAATTAAAATTATTATTCATAACGAATTCAATTTCCATTCTTCTGGGTGTTAAAAATATGTTAGAATGCATGGAATAAATAAATTATATAAATGTGAAGCAAAATAATGTATTTGCCAACGTTACGCTATATCATAGTATTATTGTTATATGAAATTAAACTTGGTACATGTGATCTTATCTATATACAAGGTGGCTCCAAATTTTCATCCCATCCGTCTCGAGCAGGTAGAGCGGACTAAACTGAGTTGAAAAGTCCTCTACCATTTTGCAATGCTCGCAAAAGTTAACGAAATATTAACGTTTAAAGATAGCCGAATACGCGCGTCCGCTTGACCTATTGCCAAAGGGCCCACCGATCGCCGCACGGCGCGCGAAACGCGAGGAGCGGGGATGGCTTAGCAGATCGCGACGCGCCTTAAATTATTCAATAATAGAGCGGACGGGCATATTCGGCTATTTTTAAACGTTAATATCTCGTTAATTATTGCGAGTATTGCAAAATGGTACAGGATTTTTCGACTCAGTTTAGTCCGCTCTATCTGCTCGAGAAGGGGCCAAAATTTGGATATATATATATATATATACAGGGTGATTTTAACATATTTCGTCACGCATCATGAACAGTGATCACAATCAGCCTGTACAGGATGCATCACCAAAATCCGGACAAATTTCAATTTAAATTTTGCGCTATATTGTGCCTCCGCCAGAGATTGTTGTTGGCGTCTGAGAAAGCCTTCTAGTAAACATATTCTTAAAATGACCGTGATGTTGAAGTGCGGAGTATAATAATGGAAGAACTGCGATCATCGAAGGTCTTCGCGCTGGGCACTCAGCCAGCAACAGAAATAATTCGGTTCTTTGGATACCCAAGATCAACCCTTTATAACATTGTGGCAAAATATAGCTTTAATATTAAACAATCTACGAGGGTTCTAGTATACCAGCGAGGAAGAGTTACTCGAAAGAATGCATCACGAAGACTCCCATAGTGGGGAGTTTGAAAGGGCTCAAGCGCTGATTTCGGATGATCC
This sequence comes from Atta cephalotes, assembly GCF_000143395.1. Classification (NCBI taxonomy): domain Eukaryota; kingdom Metazoa; phylum Arthropoda; class Insecta; order Hymenoptera; family Formicidae; genus Atta; species Atta cephalotes. Next base: position 2,973,678 of record NW_012130088.1, read on the forward strand.
AAGACAATCATTGCGCGTTCTGATGAATGTAGTGAAGCCATGGATGAAAAAACTGTGGCGTCTGGAAGATCATGATTTCAGTAGGATCACGGTGCACTGGTTCATATGAGTCATTTGATTCAAAATTGATTCAAGGAATTCTGGTCTCCCAACAGCCTAGATTTAAATCCCTTGATTATTACGTATGGAGCGTAGTTGCAAAAGAAAGAATTGCAAACAAATCTCGGCATTCCAACGTGACGTCATTAAGGACCGCTATTGAGGCAGCATTTCGGCATGGACAGCGCTACATTACAGCGAACGCTTCAGGCCGAGAATAGAGGCCGCCATTCAAATTAATGAGGGATATATAATATAATAATTGTGCTGCGAATAATTGTGCTCTACAGGGATCCCCCAAGTGCCATGTAAAAGGATTTTTTGTAATATTTAATTTTTCACTGAAAACATTTTGTTTAAAGAAATTGTTCGATTTGTCTGGATTTTGATGACTCTATACAGGTAGTTAACAAGATATTAATTGCTAAACATTGCCAAAAATTGATCTTCAATAATTTTTTATTCAAATACTATTAACTTTACAAAAAAAAGACAAAAAAATGTTTATTTTCTTTTCAAAGAACTCTATGAATTTTTTCAGAATTTTTTATCAACTTTTTAGTGCTACATTTTCTTATTTTTACCAACATGAGAAAGTACGGTATTAAAAAATTCTGAAAAAAATTCTCAGAACTTTATGAGAAGAAAATAAATAATTTTTGTCTTTTATAATTTTTCTGTAAAGGTTGATAATATTTAAGAAAAAAATGGTTGAAGATCAATATTCGGTAATTTTTTGTAATTAATATCTTGTTAATTATTGCGAAAATTATAAAAATTTAGAGTCGATAGAAGACTTTTCGACTTAGTTATTTAATCTGCTCTACCTGCTCACAAGCGTTGTCGGGTAAATTACGGGACACTATATATATATATATATATTTTTTTTTTTTCTTATGTTCAAAATTACATTTTCCAATTTTCCAACATTTCCAATTTTTCTCTCGATACGATCACAATGCGATAAGAAGAGATTCTGCTTAAGAATATTCTGAGTAAATGTTTGAGTCGAAAATACGAAATGATATGCGAAGCTAAGAAAAACATAATATATCTATATCAAGAATTCTTCAATTCTTATTTTAAAAATTAAGTTAGACTCACAAGAACATAAATTCAAAAATGATAATTATAACGCTATTTGAGCTGGATATTATGTGCGAAATTTGTATAACAAACTTTATTTAATAAAATTGTGATTTCATCACAAGAAAAATGTTTTGATATAATCATCTTTTTACATAGTCATCATCAATGTACGCTTTCAAGTATGTCTATCGGTTGGGCAAATAAATTAAAAATAAAAATTAATATTACGTAAATATTAATTAGCCTAAGAAGAAATATTATTCTTTGTATGTTACACTACTTCCATAAGATCGTCAATCAAAAAGACAGCTAACATTTAGAATCCATGAATATATAATAGACATTAATAAAAAGGAACAATTGTTTTTCTGTATATCACAGATTAATAAAAGAACATGAATTTAAATAATAAAATATTAAAAATATTAAATAATAAGTCATCTTAAATTATAAATCATCGGAAGAGAATGATGAAATAATATATATAAACAAACAAAAAGCGAGATAAATAAAGTGACATCTATAATTTGTCGGATGTCTGTCTCTCCGTTCTGGGTCTTCTATCCCCTACTTAAAATATTTATCTCTGCTTGAGACTATATATTCCAATATACGTAAGTGATTTGATAGTCCGTATAGTCTGAAATATGATTCAACAGTATCGAGATTATTTTAGTATTTGGCAACTCTTAGAGAATTTAATACACTAAATTTCAGTGAGATAAATCTACCACTCTGTGCTTGACGTTTGAATCGATCAGATATCGTGATTTGTGAAAAATGAATCCGAAGGAATTTTATGTGGTGTGATCACAAAATTGTTCGATTTACGCTACGAAGTCCTTTCGCATCCTCTCTATTCTCTAATTTGGACTTTGTATCTATCTCAAAAAGTTGTCAGATATTAAAAATAATTTCAATACTGGTGGTGCCATATTTTAGACTTTGTTCATACTTATCAAATCGCTATATTTTAATCGCCTATATTTTAATAATTTATGCCTGATATTTCATTGTTATGATGACCTGAGACACATATCCTACAAACACATGTCTCACATTTTAAATCTTGAAACCGACTAATTTAAAGATTGAGGTAATAATTATAGTTCAAATTATATATATATTTCTTTTCATATTGGGTGTGGGAAAAAGTTCGTGGCGTTTTTCCCGCTAGACAGCATTAAATGCTTAGCAGTCGGCAACTACTAATCGCATCGATAACATTAGACGTGCGTTTAAAAAGTGACATTTTAACCTTTGTTTTGAGCCAAAAAAGAATGAAATCGATGAAGTGGATCAAAAGTTATTTTATTTTGAAAATGGAAATAAATAAGGAAAAAATTCGCTACATTTTGCAGTATCACTATGATAAAGGCAAGAATGCTGTACAGGCTTGTGAAAAAATTTGCGCTATTTACGGTGAAGATATTTCTATCCAAATCAGCAGCACGGAAATGGTTCGCTCGCTTTCGTGCTGGAAATTTCGATGTGAAAGATGAACCTCGCTCCGGTTGACCAATCACTAAAAAGTCCGATGAAATCATGATAAAAGTCGAGCGTGATAAGCATGTGAGATTGCCAAGGAACTAGGCATCGATTATAAAACAGTTTTAAATCATTTACACAAAGCTGGATACAAAAAGAAGCTCGAGCTTTGGGTTCTTCACGAGTTGAGTGTTAGGAACATGATGGACCGAATTAACATTTGTGATACGCTACTGAAACGGAATGAAATTGAGCCATTCTGAAGAGAATGATAACTGGTGATGAAAAATGGATCACCTACAACAATCCAACTAGAAAAAGATCGTGGATAAAGAAAGAAGAGAAGGCGCAAACAATCGCAAAACCTGGATTGGAAGAAGGTGATGTCGTGTGTGTGGTGGGACTGGAAGGGAATCGTTCACTATGAGCTGTTATCGTCCAATCAAACAATTCCGAACTCTACTATGAACAACTGCAGAGATTACAACAAGCAATTGAGAGGAAGAGGCCAGAATTAATCAATAGGAGAGGTGTCGTCTTCCATCACGACAACTCTCGACCATACACATCTTTGACTCGGCAAAAATTGCGAGAGTTTGGCTGGGAAGTTTTAATGCATCCACCGTATAGTCCTGACATAGCATCCTCAGACTACCATTTGTTTAGGTCTCTGCAGAACTCTCTTAATGGTGTAAAGCTAGCTTCAAAAGAGGCCTGTGAAAATCACTTGAAGTATTTTTCGATCAGAAACCACAGAATTCTATCGCGATGGAATTATGGCTCTGCCCCAAAAATGGCAAAATATTATAGAAAATAATGGAGCATATTTGGTTTGAATAAATTGATTTCAATACTCTAAGAAAAATACTTTAATTCTACTAAAAAATCGCCACGAACTTTTTCCCATGTGTTGTTATTTACCCAATATGTTATTACTTATTACTCGGCATTTACTTTCTCTTTATAGTACCTATGAGGATATAATTTCTATGTTCCCATAAAAGAGACGATGGTTAAAGGAGCTATATATTCTTAAGTTGGACGGTTTGATATTCTCATGAGACTATGACAATATATTTATACATAGAAATAGTATAAAATAAAAAAGATTATTTGTTCTTTCGGCTAATTAACACTTATTTTATTAATTTTATTAATTAATTTATTAATTTTATTAATTAATTTATTAATTATATTAATAAAATAATTTTATTAATTTTTATTTTTAATTTATTCGCCAGATCGATAGACATATTTGAAAGCGTACACTGATGACCATGTTAAAAAGGTCGAAACATTGTTGTGATAAAATTTATTAAATAAGTTTGTGATTCAAATTTTACATAATATTCAGCGTGGTGCAAATAGCCCTTATAATTATCAATTTTTTAAATTTAATCTTATTTTAAATTTTCTTTTTTTTTAATTTTTATAATTTAATTCCTTGAATTAATTACAATTTTTTACAATTAAAAAAGTTTTCATTTGATACATAAATGCATTTCGTAAGATATTGTTTCTCATAACACTCTATTACAACACGAGACTGTACACAAGAAAATTTTGATTAAATTAAATTTATGTAAAAAAAAATATATCTTTTTAAAACTTTTTTGTTTAAATTTGATTAAATGACGTGTGTGTAATTCAAAATCTCAGAAAAAGATCTCGATTATTTTGTATACAGAGATAACGAGTTTGCCAGCAAAGGACACGATATGAATTCGATGGACACTGAATTTAATCGCAAGCCGTTTGAAGAATCACCGTACAACATATACATATTTAAAAAGGAGCCATTGCGCCATACGCAGGTGCTGTATCTATAAGGACTCTCATCACCACGTCGTTTCTCACAAGAACCAAACAAATTAAAAGCAATCAAAGCAAGATCAGGAAAGTCATTGGTGAAATAAAACAGGTAACGTACTTTAAGAATATATTGCATATACCTTGATCAAAAAATTCCGGAAATTCAATTCAAAATCATTCAGAAAATTCAAAATACATTTTTATTCAAAAGTGATATTATCTCCTTCAAAGTACTCCCCATCGACTGCAACGCACTTATGCCAGCGCTTGATCCAGCTCTCGAAACATTTTTGGAACTCTATTGTCGGTATAGCCATCAGAGCCGTCTTCGATTTTTCCTTTATCTCTTTTCGGCTGTTAAAACGCGTTCCCCGTAATTTTTTGAGTCGATCGAACAGAAAAAAATCGCAGGGAGCCATGTTAGGTGAATTGGATGGTATTCGTTTCGTTCTTGGTCAAAAATTCACTCGTTGTTGCAAATTCAACTTCATTTTTAAAACTGTAAAAAATCGAAAATACGTGCAGAGGTAGATGTACTCAAGACGGCGTAACTTTTACAAATGTCAAGCTATGGTGATAAAATTTGATGGGAATGTCAATGATAGATGTGGCAACCTAACCAAAAAAAACAGAACTCAAATCAGCTGACTCAGAGCATCACCTGGTGATAATTCCGGAACTTTTTGATCAAGGTGATATTTTCAAAATAATGAAAAAATAATGAAAAAAATTACAGATTATTCTAAATCGCATTTAAAAATAATACAAAAAAAATTTTACTAGTGATTTAAGACTTGAATAAAAAATTATTTTAATATCAATATTTTTTGTTTGTTTTTATAACTCTAATGGAAATGTATAGAAATTATTTTTTAGTTTTTGCTTTTTAAACATATTTTATTCGGTACGATTAATTACAATCTATCATAGGATCATCGTTGATGATGGCTCGAATGGAGCCGAAACATCTGATTTTTCTCATTTATAACATTTGTAATGTTTAGAATAATACATTTGTTAATTATTATGCATGAACAATTACGTTGATTATTGCTTGTTCGTCATTATATTTTTTTTTATCTCGAGAATTCAGTTTATTTTATTTTTATAATTTTGGAAATTATTTTTTATTGTTATAATACTAAAATTTGAAAAATAATAACACAAAAAAATTTATTTTTTGGGGATGCTGGAGCGATGGTCGACTTGATGTTAATAATTGATAATTGACAGACTGTTTAATTCCAAATTCAGTTTCTTACATTATTGTTCTGTCTTACTCAAACGCATATATCTGTTCTTATCCAATTATTGCTCTGTTACCATTCTAAATCTTTGCTAAGCATACATATTTACGTAAATTACATTCAAATTATATTTTTTTCTAGGCTTTTAATCTTAGTTCTACAAATTGAACATAGTTTTTTCAAATAATCTAAAGTCCGTTGAATACTTCTACTACTCATATAAATATAAATATATATTACATATGCGAGGGTTATTTGAAAAGTTTTGAGTCTCAATATGAAGATGGCATTACTCGTCAAAATCTGAAATTCTGGTTTTACTATACAATTATACAACCGATTATAGAAAGATTGTAACACTTGTTTTTTCGATGAGTTTCAGAATACAATTTGCTCCGAGTGATTGATTCTTATAGATCTAACCATTTACGTTCAATCACTCTATGAACAAGGCTGATTATGAGTTTCAAAACCCAAAAAAAATCGAAAAAAAGTGTTATAACCTTTTTGTGACCAGCTGTACATGTCTTGCAACGTACCTGTGAAAATTGTTTGGACGCTCAATTGTTTGAAAATCATTTATGCCAATCGATGTCAGTGTTTTCGTTTGATGAAAATCTGTGTCCTTCGAGCCTAAAACCTATTCTACAATGTGCTCTTTATTTTTTATTTCTTGCTTTTTCTCTCTTTTCTCCGTTTTATCGACAGTTGTATTTTTTGCTATGTGTTTCTTGTTTCTTCCGAAGTTCATTAACGTCTCGGACGATAAAACAAAAAATCAAATAAGAAGCAAAAAGACAAGATGTAAAAAATAATAAAAAACAAGAAACAGAAAATAAAAAGCACATTGTAGAAGACTTAATTTTGAGCTTAGGAAAAAGTCGTTGGGGATCAAATCTGGTGAATATGGTGAGTAGTTAATTAATTCGAACCGCAATTCATAATTTTTCTTATAGCAATCGTCGATATTCCATTTTATGTGATTTTTTCAATTTTTACAAAAAAACACTAACGACTTTAATTTAACTCAGGTGACTATGGATGCGGTTGAGTTACCGCGATACTTCGAAACATTTTTTTTTTCGAAACATTGGTCAATTAGTAAAATTCTTTCTTCTTATTGGTTAATCAAATGCTTCGAAGTTTTCGTAGTGTTTTTAATCACATGAATCAAAAGTAAATTTTTCAATTTTTCTTTTATTTTATTATGAAATTGATATGCCCGATTTTTTTATTTGTGCGTATTTTAATTTTATAAAAAAATTTTGCTAATTTGTAAAATCAATTCAAAGATTTTGATTGCATTGTAATTTGTGATAATTTACGTCGCTTCAACATCCCTTTATAAGTATAATTAGTTTAACGAATACAGCAAATGTTGTTAAATAAATATATAATTCACATGACTGTTTTATATAAGTTTAGTATCTATTTTTAAGGATAATATAAATATTAATACATTTCTAATTTCGAGCTTTTTACAGGAAATATGGATCGTATTTTTTCATACTTTTATACATAGAACAATAACATGAATTAAAATAAGATATAAAAATCAAAATAAAATAGAAAATGTAAAAATTTATGATTTTTGTTATTTTAATATTCTTTTATATGTATACAGAATGAGATTAGAGAATTATGTAAAAAAATAATAAATATATTTTACACATTAAAAAATATTAATAATGTTGAAAAAAATTGTTGCATGCATCACATATTTCTCGTAAACTATGAAACTTTTATTTGAAATAAAAAAAGGAGAAACAACTGAAGTATTTGGAATACAATTAAAATTGAATGTCTTTTATATAAATAATATATTTTATTTTTATATTTTATTTTTATATTTTTATATTTATGCAAACATCCGTCAAATAACGTAAAATTAAATTTCTATTGGATGTTTTATTTAATATGTATAAGTTTTATAATTTTAAAAGAAATGAAAAGTATCTTTACAATGGAATTTCAATGTCAAATTTAACATTTATGATTTCATGTAAAAAAATATAGAAACGGAAGTAGAAACGTAGAAGACAACGTTACTCTCACGGTAACAGAGAAAAATACTTTCTATTTGAAAGTAATTTAAAGAAATTGAACGAAATAATTCAGGTAGGATATACCATAATAATAATTAAATAAATTATTGGATAATTATATTTTTAATTTTTTGTGTTTTTCTATCTCTGATATTTCTATCTCTGATATTTTTTAAAGGCCCGTGTTCGGCAAATAGTGATATGGCCACGATGGCTGGCAGTGAATACACATCCGTAAAGGACTTTTATAGAGATAGGTCGATTTTCATAACTGGAGCAACAGGTTTCATGGGCAAGGTTCTCGTCGAGAAGCTACTGAGATCGTGTCCGGATATTAAAAATATTTATCTTCTAATGAGACCTAAAAAGGGCCAAAATGTGCAAGAAAGGTTACAAGAACTTTTAAATGGACCAGTAAATATTATCTTTGTTTTTCATCACATATTTTGTTCATTTTCGAAAAAATTAAAATCATATTATTTTCGGCAGCTTTTTGAAAAATTACGGCGGGATTCTCCTGGCGAACTTTCCAAAATCATACCCGTAGCTGGTGATATTACGGAGCCAGAATTGGGCATTTCAGCAGATGATCAAAATATGTTAATAAGATCCGTATCGATCGTTTTTCATTCAGCAGCTACCGTCAAATTTGACGAGGCTTTGAAGCTCTCGGTTACCATAAATATGTTGGGCACCAAAAGATTGGTTCAATTATGCAACCGCATGCATAATGTGGAGGTAAGAGATTGTTTTTCTTCTAATTTGTTCAATTCAACTAAAACGCCACATTGAGCCGAGATTAGTTTGCAGTTGTAAATCGAATTTGCGTAATAAAAGATTAATCTGTAGCGATTTCTTTTTTAAAAATGTGCTCTTTACGAAAGATTACAGTGTCTTTTGTCTATGGATGGTTTACATCTCTACTTCATCTCGAAAGATACACATTCGAGATATATATTCTCGAAAATCTTTCGAATGCTTCGTTTTATTTGCTCATGTGATGTACCACATCGATTTTTAATTAATCGACAACTAATCTGTCTAAGTTTCTGCTTAATAGCGAAATATATTCGATTTGTATCAACAAATTTCAAAAGGTAAATAGAGCCGGTTTATGTACGAGTGTATTTGTACTCTGCACTCTAATTGTATCGCGCGATTCTATCCTAAATCATACACTGATCGTTCATCATTTAACAATCTCACATGAATTTAACAATTCATTTGTTTTCATGATAACAGTAGATTAATCAATGAATTAGTGCAAATGAAATATGATGAAAGTATCAAAGTAATACTATGAAAGTTTCAAAAAATCTTTTAAATTAAAGACATAAATATTTTATTATTTTATGCATATGCATTTTATATTCAAATGAAGCGTTTGAAAACTCGCAAGTGATTATCTTTGATGATTTTCATGATTTCTTTTAGTTTTATGTAACAGTCAGCAGAGAATTTGTACAACTTAATATTTATTGCACTGTGTAATTGATCATCAGACAATAATATTTATTCTTTTTTAAAGTATTTTTTTTTGCTTTTTCTTAAGTGTTCAAACTTTGTTTAGAACTTTCCCCGTCAACACATTTTTACGCATTATTATCATTAGGAGCTCACGTTCGATCGACACAAGGCAAAAGATGGGCGTTCATAGTTTTTCCTTTTTGCAATGTATATGTATAAGAATGTACGATAAATATAATTGTTTGGTCATAGGCATTCATTCATGTATCAACGGCATATTGCAATTGTGATCGGAACGATGTTGCCGAAGAGATTTATCCGGTGGGACGGGAACCCGATCAGGTGATCGCTCTGACAGAGTGGATGGACGACAAAATGTTTGAAGAATTTACACCGAATCTGATCGCCAGCCGACCAAATACATACACATTTACCAAAGCATTGGCCGAGCGAATGCTCCAGCGAGAAAAAGGTTCTTTACCGGTGGCGATTGTCAGGCCATCGATCGTACTATCATCGTATAGAGAACCAGTTGCCGGTTGGGTGGACAATTGCAACGGCCCCACAGGGATTATCGCCGCCGCTGGGAAAGGTTTCTTCAGGTAATCACGACGACTAGCCATCATTAACGATTATAATATCAGTATATTATAATGGAATGAGAATAGTTCTTCTCAGTATATCCTCCGGATTTGATTTTCTGACTCCATTTTTGAGGGGTCACAGTACCATGCGTATCAATTTAGCTTTAGAATCTCTTCGGAGAGCAGAGATTTTGTTTTTGCATTTGTTTTTATGTTTTTGCATTTGGTAGTAGTTTGCATTCTTACTCCTTAGAGTTTGTTAACACTCGTGAGGACCTACAGTTTAACGCCGAATCCGAACGGCGAACATGAAAAATCGCATGGGGCGCAGGTGGAATCGAATTCAGATCCACGAATCAATCGCACTGATTTAAGCGAGCTACTCATCGCCCCAATGAGAATAGTTATTATTGAAGTATAGATATTGTTATTTTAGTAGCATGATGGCTCATAATTTTTGTAAATTATTATTATTTTTGAATAAATTTATCTTAGAAATCGCGCTTTCTTGCAGAACTATGCTGTGTCATGAGGATAAAGTGGCGGATCTAGTGCCCGTCGACATTGTGATCAACCTAATGATTTGCGCGGCATGGAGGACCGCTACGCAGCGTACCGACACCATTCCGATTTATAACTGTTGCACCGGTCAGCAAAATCCTATAACCTGGAAGCAGTTCGTCGACCTATCATTCAAATATTGTCGACTACACCCAGTGAACGATGCGCTCTGGTATCCGGATGGTCGATGTCACAGTTCCATGATAATAAACAAATTGTGCGTGATATTTCAGCATACGCTACCTGCGTATATCTTAGATATTCTCGCTCGACTCAAAGGTTCGCGGCCTATAATGGTCCGCGTACAAACGAAACTTTCCAAAGCCGCCAAGTGTTTGGAATACTTCAGTACGAAACAGTGGAATTTTAGAGACGACAACGTACGACGATTGGGTGAACAACTCAGTCCAGAGGATCGAGAAACATTCATGTTTGATGTCAGAGAAATTTACTGGCCATCATACTTGGAGCATTACATTCTGGGTATACGACAGTTTATCTTAAAAGAGAGTCCAGATACACTGCCAGCTGCTCGTTCATACATCACAAAGTAAGATATATCTTTTCAATCTCTTTATTACAGTCTCTCTAAGAGACTGAATTATTTCCTAGAGTCTGTTCGCAGAATATTTACTATCAGAAAAATTTTGAAGAATAAATTATCAAAAGATACCTTTTTACCTTTGAAAATTAAGGATTTTCTTAGAATTTTATTGATACTCAAATGATAATTTTTGAATTTTTTTCTTTAAATTTAAATTTTGTCTCTTTCTGAAAAAATTGTTTCTTTGATCATTTTTTTATGATACAAATTAATGACAATTTGATTAATAATAATATGCCATATATATCTACGTATATTTATGTATTCTCTTGTATAAAGTTTTATTAAAAAAAAATCGGGATACCTAAAAACAATACACAAGAAAACAAATATAGTGCTCCACTGTTACTAGTACTGTAGTGAGCTTTTGCTCTTAGTATCTTATAGATTTTGCTTCATTTATATGAAAATGATAGACATTATTTTGTATCGATTCCATTTATTATATGTTCGCATTATCTGCACTCTAATTTATTTTAATACATTAAAAATCTCTCTAATTTTATCTGAAATTTTTAATTAAAAAATATTTAAAATCCGAGAATTCACAAAGAACTTTTTCACAAGATTTGAGTAAACTTTCTAGTTCGGAAGTTAGAATCAATATTAATCATCCACAATATTTTAATATTTTCATAATAGAATATTAAAAAATTTATATATATCTTTTTTTTTTAGAATTCATTATAGAGAATACATATCATATCATATTATCAATCATATTATAGTTTGTGTCCTTTCTTTCTATAATTCTATATTCACGTTTTCTTTTCTTTCATTTTTATTCCATTTATTTGGTAAACAATTTTTAAATAAATGTATGTTCTTACAAATGACTTAAAAATTAATTTAGCAACTTTATTTTTTTTTTTTTTAATAGAAGGCTATATGTCATTCTTTGAATCTTGATTTGCTTATCTATTTACAGACTGTACTGGCTTCACAAAGCCGTGCAACTCGGGATACTAGTAATAATGCTACGAGTCCTGTTGTTACGCAAGTCTGCAGCGCGAAGAGCCTTCTTTTCGCTGCTGTCCATCGTACTTCGCATGTGCCGCTTGATTGTTTGACGGCTCAGAACGAGCCCGATCGATGATCACGATCAGCGTAAAACAAAGCTGTTAACCAGCGGCCGTTATTTAAAGGTGCGATTTGTTCTTCAACCTCGTTGCTCAGCTTCCTCGACGATAAAGCGCTACCTACACATCCATCGATTGGCCTTTTCGATGTTGATAACCGTCGACAAGTAACAACGCCGGTTACAGATACTTGATTCTCGAAAGAGATCGGTTATGATTCGATTGGATAAGTATCCAGCTGATGAAACTGTTTCTCCCACGAGTATATAAGTACGCTCCAAACACTTTGCATATATTATAATAATTATTATTACATTACCGATGTTATTTCTTGTTGCCCCAATGCGAACCGTCGCGACGTGAATGAAAATTGATGGTTGTCGAGTTTCGTACAGTGACATAATCGTCATTGCGAGGTTCCATTACACTAGAATAAAAATAAACGCGCATCACCATGATTATTTCGTTAGCATCATCGTACATCAATATACTTTGCACAATGTCAATTTCTAATAAATGAAAGGAGCCAAGTTATATCGGCACACACTCGATTGTTAACGCAAGCTCGTTTTAGTCAAGCTAATCGATTTTCAGTATAGTGAAACGCTCGCGAGTAACCACCATTCTTATAACACGACATCAAGAATCCGTTGTGTTTTTATATAGTCGATATTTGACATCTTCTTTTTCCTTTTTATTCTGTGACATAAGATACTTAGATAGATATTTTGCTACGACCGCACGATGATTCGCGGTCACGCGTACAGAGATGAGAATGCTATCGACTTCGAAATAAACATATGCAAGAAATTTGATTAGGTAGAAACGAATGACACCGATATAACAGAGATGTTAGAAATATAAGTACATACCGTTGCGACAACAAATATATAGCTATTTTTTTTAAATTGCCACTGATGCGAAATTCTTTTAACTGTTTTAAATATATTTTGACCAGAACAATGAGAGATCAACATCATTACGAAGACTTATTTTTAAAAAATCTGCGCTACAAGTCTATTTAATGAAATATCTCTACGTATCTTACACATATTGTCACAGAATCAACATTTGACAAATTTTGAAGGCATGGGCAATTAATGAACTATATCTGAAGCTATCAATCTAACATGCGATACAAAAACGTAAGCATTGAAATGTAAATTAGAATCATTGGAAATTTATGTAGAAATGTATAAAAATTCATAGATAAATTACCTATTGACGATAAAACATCAAGTTTACGTTTCATCCGATATATATTTACAATACATCTTGAAAATAATAATGAAATATGAGCGTGAGCAAAATATTAGCAGTATATCAAGTATACACTTTGTTAAATACATTCAAGCGAAACATCACAGCAGATTGATTGCATTCGAATCAGTTCGCTTTCCGTTATCTTCACTATAATCTTGATAAATTACAGCATGATGCAAGTAGATTTACTTGCAAGTAGTCTATCAGATCATCAAAAATCGCGAATGAAATGGAATGTATTATTTGATCGATCAAGGAGTAATAATATATTCTTTTTGGTTTCTGCGCTCAATTTGTCACCATATTGTCATACAACGACAAAACTTATAGCAGTAATTTTGCAAAATGCACTTTCGATAATTTGATTGTCTGGATATTTTTGGAAAATCGTTTCATGTCTGTGAAAAATGTGATTAATTCTCTTGATAATTGTATTTCTGAACTGATAATTCATCACTGCCTATGTCTTCGAGATGACGATGATACACTAATGCCTTGTTTTATTTATTCAATTAGTTTGTTAATCACTCCTTTAAACTAATTTATAAAATCAGAGCGAGCTTCTCCTTTTCTGTTTTAAAATCAATGCTGTTGTGCTTCGAGAATAAGAGATAACTTGAAAATAATAAGCATAAATGTAACGGAATATCCGTATTAATTAACAACATAAAAAATGACAAATAATCTTAATTTTGCGCCAAGAAGTAAAAGAGGGGTAGTGCTACGAAGGTCTCCTTCTACTAGTCTCATCTGTATTGTTATTCGGTTACACAGTGCATACAAAAAATAATATTTAATATGTATAATTAATTTAATTAATATTATACTATGCTACCACATACAAAAATTACATTAAAAATAATGAATCATTATGAGTGTTTCGCTCTCTTTTTCCTTACTATCCTAAAAATAAAGTCAAATAGATTTATTTATTAATGAAATTTTGTATTTATTATTAAGAGAAATTTATTCGTTACTTTTAAAAAGAAGAATGGTACACACTTTTTATTGTATTATTACATAATATGAAATTAACTAAAAAAAAATATTGATAACGTTCATCATGTGTGTGAAATTGGCGTCTCACTTGAAAACTTATTAAATATTCAGAGTTCTGAGTTTATTTTCAATAGTTTTGTAGTTCTATAGGTTAAACAAATAGTTTAAATAAATACTTCCGGCCAATTAAAGCTGAGAAATTAAAAATCCAAAATGAGACATCAGGTTCACACAGCTTATTTTGTCTAACAAAAGTTCCAGCCACAATTTCTTGTAGGATTTAAAAAGACACTTGATTCTAAAAAGAGTTCTGGTGATTAACATTATGTTCTAATTTTTAAATAATTTTTTTCCCCTAAAAAATAATAGGAACGAAGATGAAACGTTGTCCGATTTTGAAGAATTCTGTTAGTTGTACGATAATTCTTGTATAAATGTATTCTAACATTTTCTGAAGAATTTTGGTCATATACACTAATTGTTTATTTTTTAAATAATTTTTATAGTACGAAAAAGGCGCCTTTCAGAGAATATGAGACGCTGACCGATTTCCGACAATTTTATGAGTTCTATGGTAATTTTCGTGTAGTTCTGAATGTATCCTAACGCTTATTATAAGAGTATTCTAATCATTTTAATTATTTCATTCATTCGATGGCGCTACGTCCCAAAGTCAGGGCCTATCTCTCGTATTATCCGTGATGCGCACGCAAGTTGTACATATACAGATATACAGGATATACGATTTAACGCCGATTTCAAACGCCAGTTTGAAAGGTTTTATTGGCAATACTCTTGATGGTTTGCCAGATCACTGAAGAGCAGCTACGAACGCGTAAAAATTTGGATCTACCAAAGATCGAATCCAAGTCTTCTAGCATGCTCTAACATGATAGATTCGCGTGCTATTTACTATGCTATGCTTATTTTATATATTTAAATTTTTTCTAAAGAGTCTTTTCTTATCATGTAAAATATTTGTTAAGTTTTTAAATAATTTTTATCATCCGAGAAAGGCGCTTTTCTAGATATATGTGAGATGCTGGTCGATTTCCGACAGTTCTGCGAGTTCTATGGTAATTCTCTGTAGATCTGAATATACATAAACGCTTTCCAAAGAGTTTTGATCATTTTAATTATTTGTTAATTTTTAAAATAATTTATATTATTAAATGAATCATTCGGAAAGAAATATTTATGCAGCAGGTGTCGAATTTAGATAATCGATATTATAATTGCCCGTATTGTATGTACATATTTATTAACGGATTAGCAAATCGATAAGTCTTTGTCAGAAGGACAATCATCGCATTCATCGCATTAGAGTTTACGTCTGCTTCGTGATGTAATTCGACTATTCTGATACCAAGAGGGACCACATGTAACAAAAAATTTTTTTTGAGCTTCAATGAAATCAATTACAGTATCTACATATCCCATATACCATTTCTTTTTTGCACCAAATTTCTTTTTATTAAGATATCAGGAATAAGCGAAATTGAATAAACACAATTTTAGCCATTCAGCGCACATGAAAAATCTCTGACTCTAGAAGTCTCTATAATCTTTCCCATAATCGACCCTAAGATACGTCTTAAGGAACGATAATTTGTTGTCATTTTAAAGAGATTTTAATGAAGTCCTTAAAAAGTCATCTTAAGGACATTCTTCGAAAAAATCCATTTTCTTTAGATTTTTCTAAAACTTACAGAAACTTATTTTAATATCCTGAATATATGTGCTTTAAAACTCAATATCCGGAGCGGGATTAAAAATCGAAATATTCTACTTCAAAGTTGAAGCATTTAAAAAAAAATATATATATATATATTTTTTCATTCTATATACATACATACATATATATATATATATATGTATGTATATAGGGTGTCTGGAAATAATCGCCAAATATTTCATGAGCAGGTAGAGCGGACTAAACTGAGTCGAAAAGCCCTCTACCATTTTGTAAATTTCCCCAATAGTTAATGAGATATTAATCCTTAAAAATAACCGAATATTACTGCGAAGTGTATATGCCTACCGATCGTCTGGCGCGCGAGCCGTGAGGAGCGGGGATAGCTTGGCAAGCGCGCCGTCCGAGCTATGAAGTCTTGCGGCGATGTGTGCGGCGCGGGGCGCTCGCCGGCCAATCACCAATTCCCAAGCCCACGCGCCAAGCGATCGGTAGGCATATACACTTCGCAGTAGTAGGCCAGGCGAGCGCACGTATTCGGCTAGCTTTAAGGATTAATATCTCATTAGCTATTAGGGGAAATTTCAAA
>NW_012130088.1:2993860-2995870 GCF_000143395.1 Atta cephalotes
AAAGTAAAGTAAAGTAAAAGTTAAGTTTAATTTAGTTATTTAATTTTAATTTAAGTTATAAGTAAGTAAGTAAGTAAGTAAGTAAGTAATAATAATATGTAGTGTGTGTGTGTATATATATATATATATATATATATATATATATATATATATATATAAATTATAACAGGTCATATAAATATATGTACATATAAATATATACAAATTATTATCTATAAATACAAGAGGAATTTATGTATTTTTTAATTTTATATAAAAATGAGACATTATTTAAAATTATGTAATTACGTGAGTAATTAGAATATGCATAACTATATATTTACATATAATGTTAAATTGAATATAATGTTATATACTGTGAAATTTTTTTTATTGGAATACTTTGTAATGTCATTTATGATAAAAGATTTTTTATGTACATAATTATTTAATCACAAATATAAATAATAATATATGTAAAATTGATTGATATTAGATAAAGCTTGATGAATCATAAATTGTACATGCATACATAAGTATTTAAACTCAAAGTAGTTTATTTATTTATTTTCATAACTTTTTAAAAATATTACTGCAACAAAATCACGTTACATTTCTATATTTAAATAATATTTCTGAAACATTACATTGCAATGTACAATGTTGCAACATTGTAGCAATATTGCTGTAAACTTCTATGCTGTATAAGTATAAAAATGTAATTGTAAAAATCATAAATTTTAATTTATTGCAAAAGCGTTAAAATTTAAATTATGGATTTATTTAAGTTTAGAATTATTAAAAACACCCCGTTTAAAAAATTAAATTGGATGAAACTGTGATATTTTGTAGATTATGAGATCAGATGTTTCCTCAGACAAAATTATAAAAAAAGGACAGATTTTGCTGTAGCATCATTTGAAAATTACTATTATTTACTATTTTGTCTAATTAAAGTCTAATTAAATTGAAAAATATCTTTATCTATTATTGATTTTTTTACAACTGTATTTTAATGCATAGACTAATAATAAGTTATCTATTAAGTAATCTATTAATGTAAACAAGATTATATTACTTTACTACTTCTCAAAAAAATATACAATTTGTAATATACATACTTGCAAACTACATCTTATTTTTAAATTTTCTTACACCAACTGACTTATTTCATTAATCTAACACAAAAATATTAAAGTGCATTTATTAAAAAGCAAATGGATAGATATTTTTTAATACGATTAAAAAATAGCAACTTTCAAATGATGCTACAATAAAAGGTTTGTTTTCTGTGGCTGAACTAGTGTACACTTTTAGAACTTAAAATGAGATAGATATACGTTTAATATTTATCGAAAGTGAGAAAAAGAATTCTAGAGCAGTCTAGTGCAGGAACAGAAAAGAGATCAAATTTCTATCAATTTTCATGATTTTATCTAAGAAAGTTTTTGATTAACTATCTATCTATATATATAGGGTATCCTGTAAAAACCGGAACAACGTTTAAGAGGAAATTCCTAAAATTATTTTGAGATGAAAATTATAATCCCAAAATGTCGAGGCTATAATAATTTTTGAATTATAATCATTTAAAGTTAGCAAATTATACCGTCTAAAATTTGCGCGTTCGAGTATGGCACGACGCAAAATGCTAAAAGTGAAAGCTAATTATTGCCTCTTGTAAATATCAATATAAAGATTATGTATGCGAAAATACAATTACTGATATTTCTAATTATTGATATTTATTATGTAAAAAAAAGTATTTTCTCTCAACATTTTGGTATTAGGATTTTCGTCTCAAAATGATCTCAAGAATCTTTCATTGTTCCGATCTTTACGGTTCTATACATATGTGTGTGTGTGTGTGTGTGTGTGTGTGTGTGTGTGTGTGTGTGTGTGTGTGTGTGTGTAGTGTGTGTGTACGTGTAGTAGTAGTAGTAGTAGTAGTAGTAGTACGTAGTACGTAGTACGTAGTACGTAGTAGTAGTAGTAGTAGTAGTAGTAGTAGTAGTAGTGTAGTAGTAGTAG
>NW_012130088.1:2995948-3010316 GCF_000143395.1 Atta cephalotes
GTTGTTAGTTAGTTAGTTAGTAGTGTAGTGTGTCGTGTGTGTGTGTGTGTGTGTGTCGTGTCGTGTGTGTGTGTGTGTGTGTGTGTGTGTGTGTGTGTGTGTGTGTGTGTGTGTGTGTGTGTGTGTGTGTGTAGGATATTTCATTTTAATTGATATCCTAGAACATCCAGATAATTTCGAGAAGGTGACACAGGATTGAAAAAGATTTCAGACAAAAAAAGCGACTTATGCGACTTCGAAGGGGATATAAGGTACCAATCACACATCGATTTAACTTTGGATGACATTGTCAAGATCACTTTGAAATTTTTAAACGGAATTCCCCATTTTTTATCGCATACTTTCACAATTAATTATCATTCGTAGCTTACTTCAAGAACTTTTCAAAACACTATAATAAAATATTTTTTCATTAAGTACTTTTCAAGTTACAATGTTTAAAAGTTACATTACTGCTGACATTAGCATTATTCAAGATGTCCGACCGACGTGACGGCTAAAAATGTTTACGACTCTTAAATATTCATCATAATTCACTTCGTACTATTTGTTAAATAATCTAATCAAAATTTATCACTTTTTTTTTCATTTATCAGCTGTGGTAATCATTAATAGGATAGGATTAAGAAATTTATGCGGACGGATCTTTCATCCCTCTTTTATAAAAATTAAGTTTGTTGTTTATCATCGTTATCCCAGTGTTGATGAAGACGTTGCCTATCAAGCCTAGCGCGCGTGTGATGCCTATTTTAATGCCTCGCTACTGTAAGTCGTGCGTTCCTATAAAAAGCGGCGGTGATTATATCGACATTTAAACGATAAGGAATACCCAGCGCAAAGTCGTACCTACGTAACGACTGAACCCAATAAAACACGATCTTCGATGTCATAAAATGTGTCTGCAACGATTATTAACCGAGTCATTAAAAAAAAAAAAAGAAATGTCGGTGACATGAGTGAGAAGTGGTGACTCGCAAATTTATCAGATTGTTCGTTCGGGGAAGTTTCAGAGAGGCGAGGGTCGCGTCGAGTCTGTCCATCGAACATTGTCAACCTGCGGCGCAGCGGTATCAAAGAGCGTAACGTCGCGACGACGACAACCTCCACGGCGAATATCAAGAGGAGCCCGGCGATGAAGCAGGAACCGAAGAACGAAGAAGACAGTTATTTCGACGAATCAAGCATGCCGGCTGCGTCAACGACACCGCCTCCGCCGACGGCATTGCCGCCGACGGCATTGCCGCCGACGTCGTCCTCGTCATCGTCTGGCTGGCATGGAAGCGTCACGCACCGCGTGCGTTCCCACGCGCGTAGCCTACGTGCCATGGCGAACCCCAGTGCGGTCTGGGCACACTTCGATCTATGCACTGACGATCCGTTGCGCGCCCAGTGCCGCATCTGCGGGGCGGTTGTCGTTCGAGGCGGTGCGAATCCGCGTCAGTGCGGAACGACAAATCTGCACCGGCATCTCAGGGTACATCACGGGGGCAGACTGATCGGCAGACGTTATCATGGTAAATATAAAATATCATTAGGGTACTTTCTAAATTTCTTCAAGTTTAAGTTCAGTTTTTTCATTGAGGTGTAACACAGGCCAGAAGCCTAAGAAAACGGAGAAGACTTTTGCAATCTAATTGAAAAAATTGTAATCTTGAAAAATATGAATTAAAATAGTATTTTTCCAGGGTTGGGTAATAACTAGTTAAAACGTTAAAAGTTAAAAAAAATTAAAAAGTTAATAACTTTTAACTTTAAGTTAAAAGTTATTAACTTAACTCAGTTAATTTTAAATGCATTAAATTTTAACTTACTTTGAAACGTTAACTTTTTAATTTTTTTTAAGTTAAAAAATTTTTTTATCTCTTAAATATCTTAGAAAAATAATAAGATATAATAAGAGCGTATATTCGTAATCTGTACATATTTTAAGAGATCCATCTTAAGTAATTTCTTAAGATGCTAATACAGTCCTCTGATTGATTTATGCGGTTATGCCTAATGCCATAAGCAGTCTAAATCTAATTTTAAGCCTTAAGTCATAAAAAATAGATCAATTACAATCAAATATTCTTCTCGCATTCGATCGCATTGTAATTGGTCAATTTCTTATGTCTTAAGACTTATTAAAAAGTAATCACTGATCTTGTATCTTCTCTATGTGCTGGCTGTTTTTTTAATGTTATAAGTATATAACACATAACGATATAACTTATATAGTTATATCGTTATATGTTATATACTTATATGAATAAAAAAATTAAAAATTTAATTACTTAATAATTTATATTGTAGTTATTTAATCTCATTTTAAGAAAAATTGCGACATTTTGATCTAAAAAATAATTTTTTCAAAATTAACTTTTTTTTTTAATTTAAGTTAATTCAAGATTGACTTAACTTACGTTAAATTAATTTTTTATTCCTTCAACTTTTAACTTTATTAATTTTGTAAGGCCATTAACTTTAAATTTATTCAGGTAAAAAAAACATTAACTTATCAACCCTGCATTTTTCATACAGAACAAATAATCGATGTCTTCTCGCTTAAAATTAGTTTCCTTCGATCGAATACATTGTATCTAATAGTGATCTATTTCGTTTATTTAAATATACGTGTTACGTGTAATTAATATTTATATTCATTGTTTTAATACACATCGTGTAATTTTTAATACACGAATGTCATAAAATATATGTTGAAATGCATATCTGTGTATTTCAAGATTATATATGTGATTATTTGAAATATACGAGTACACATGTAACGTATTCATATTTTATTTCGTGTGATTATTAATGTATAACAAGATATCCGCATATTAAATACATTTACGGCGTAACTAAACTAGTTATCCAAATTGTTGTTATAATAATTGAGCGAAATATTAAAATTTTTTAAATTTTTTTGCTTGTGATACATTTTTTTTTCAATTAGTCAAATATGTATTTACAATTTAATATTGTATAATAAAAGATTATTATATGCAATAAATGCAACTATAAAATGTTTATTTTCTCATTTTTATTTCTTAATAAATTTATCTCTCTCTCTTTCTTTCACAATTAATATTTTATATTTTATATTTATTTATAATAAACGATTTATTAGAACTTACTTATAATGTGAATACAGGCAAGAAACAAAACTTATGACAGTCGAATCTTAAGTGCTCTAAATAATTTCGTGTGAATATTTCATTTGTATATCATATTTTGTAATTTCTTGAATTGCGCGCACGAATTGATTTTTTGAACTTAGAAATGCAAACTGATTGAAGTTACGTTAATAGAAATGGGCATTAATTTTAAACTTTCGTATAACTTCTAATTCTAATGGAAATGAAATTTTAATTAAATTCAAGTTTTTCAACTTTTAATAAAATAATTTTGATTAAACGATTTTTCTAATTACATAATTCTTCAAGTAAAGAATTAGAATTACAGAATTCAACATTCATAATCAGAATTTAAATCTAAATTAATTACCATCGCTATTTAAATTGCTCTTGACATTCTTTTCGCAGCATTCTTTCGACTTACATATATCATATAACAAATTTATTTTTTGTCTTAGTTTTACAGTCAACGTCCCAAGGCAGTACAAGTTCGAAAGCAATAAGGATTGCAACACAATCCTTAGTGAGACCTCACATTCGTAACATCGCACCAGCGCCGCTACCTCAGCAACAGCAGTCACAGCAACAGCAGCAACAACGGCAACCAAAGACTCTCGTATTAAAAACTATTCCGTTGAAAGTGAAACAAGTTGCACCTACAACTATCAAAATGCCATCGCGACAAACTAATCAAGGATCCCACAATGTTGTGCATCAGCAACCTACAGAAGTACAGAGATTCATTGCGAATGTTATATCTGTTATAAGATGAAAGTATAATTCGATACAGAGATTTCTATTAAACTCATCTTTTTCTCCATGTTTCAGGTTTGCCTAAGGTGGAATAGTTACCATAGTAATATGCAGAATAGCTTCCCGTCATTACTGGACACAGAACAGTTCGTCGATGTAACCCTGGCGTGTGAAGGGCGGTCTCTGAAATGTCATAAAATGATTTTATCTTCCTGCAGCGACTACCTGGCAGATTTGTTACGGGAGAATCCGTGTCAACATCCTATTATTCTAATGAAGGATTTGAAATTTTGGGAGGTGGAGGCATTGGTTAAATTCATGTACCGTGGAGAAGTCAATATCGCTCACGATAAATTGCCGCAACTATTGAATGCCGCTGAAGCGTTACAAGTGAAGGGACTAGCCGGTCCGAGTCCCTCATCTCAAGTAAGTCAGACATCAGATTTATTATATAATTACATTAGTCAATGTCTATGGAAAATTTTAATTTATTTATTTAATTTATTTAATTTATTTATATTCTTTTATATCGACAGAACACAAAATCACCGTTACTTATACCTCAAACAAAGCC
The DNA here is from genome assembly GCF_000143395.1 of Atta cephalotes. Lineage (NCBI taxonomy): Eukaryota > Metazoa > Arthropoda > Insecta > Hymenoptera > Formicidae > Atta > Atta cephalotes. The sequence goes on from NW_012130088.1 coordinate 3,000,392, forward strand.
ATTGTCGTCTCAACATGTAGTTCCTAGAAGTACCACTGAATCCAAAGAGAATAAAACATCACCTTCAAGGGTGTCTATGTCTTCTAGTCCTAAGCGTGCGCAAAAGCGACAACAGTCCGAATCTATAGAGTCAAGACCTTTTACCAAAATACGTCTGCAGCGACCCATCACGCCAACGTCTCCATGTGCGACTGTAAAATTGGAGCCTTTAGATATACCTCTTAGCCCGACGGAGATATTCTCAGAGAATAACGAAGTCACAGCTTCTTCAGACTTTGAAAAACTTATGAGTTTACACGAGGAAGATGATTCAGGTGGCGAGGAAATTAACGATGGAGACGAGAGACTACATTTTTGTGAACTGCCAGCTCCGCCAGATTTAAACGATAATGAAGACCAAATGGAGTTTGTACCTACAGATTTTCTAGAGCAACAGCAAGACATTGTCGAAGAAGAATTAAGTTGTAATAAAGATAATAATAAAAAAGAATCTCTTGATTATGCTTCCGCTGACGTTGGCGAGGACAACGAAATCGAGCATAATGAAAAACAGCCCTTGAGAGAAAAGAAAGTGACATAGTAAAATAAGATATAGAGATATCTTATAATCTATGTAATAATTGGATTATCCTACAAATTTCAATGGAAACTAGTGTAAGAATATCTGCAATTTGTTTTTTTAAACTCATGCGAAAAAATTATAACAACAAACTGAATCAGAGTCATCATATGAGAACCAAGAACCAAAACAAAACAGATTGTTATTTTTGGAATCTATTAAGAATACTTTAGAAAATTTACCTTTAATTTTGCTGTTGTAATGAGATCTTTAATCGAAGATTAAATCTTACTATAGAGTTTGGAGAATTTCAAAGAAGGTACATTAGATATTTCCGCTAGTCAAACGCGTATTTTTTCTCGCAATGTGTATATTTATTTAAATATCTACATGTATTAACTTCATATATACAAATGATACAAGCATCTGCTATAGATTGCGCATTTATTTTTAAAAGATTAATATAGTGTCCGCTTATAACGAATTTGATTGTCTTGTCAGCGGACGTGGATCTTATGTTGTGAAAATCTGAATTTTTAAACTTTAGACTTGTGTTGTGTAACTTATCTTGTCTGATGAAAATGATAATGTATTATGTATCGATTCGTTGCGAATTGTAATTATTTATATATTGGATATATGAATAAAATGTCATTGACGATACTCGCATTGTACGCGATTGAATTATAGATGTAAATTGTAATGAATGATGATACATCTTACAAATAAATGGCTATTACGTACAATTTTGAATATACTAAAATTTTTATTATACGTACAGAGGCTGTCTTTATAAAGAGATGCAGGATTTTACGCGAAAAAAATGCGAGTCTTTATACGAGTGTAAATAAAAATGTAAGCTTTTTTGTTCACATTGCGTTGAAAGATATAAATTTGACATCTTTGATATTCAACTTAAAAAAATAAAACGCTAATTGAAAAGAAAATCTGGAAGATCAAATTCCCAAATTAAAATTCCTATAGACATACGCTTTTCTTTGAACATAATTTTCAGGATAAAAGAATATTTCGGTTATCACAAATTTTAATAAAAATAACTTAATATGTTTTCACGTAAAAATAAAGATTTTACAAAAAAAACGTCCCTCTGTCTTGAAAATTGAGATATTAATCGTTAAAATTGACAACTGATAATTTTTTAGAATGTTCCCTTCAATTTGGATGACTAGGCTTCGGCGCGTTTTTGCAGGAAATGAAAAGATCTGGTAGAAAAAAATGTCGCTCTTTCCCGCGAAGCGAGATATTAATTAAAATTAAAAATTCACTACTATTGAACTTATTATATTAAGTTATACTATTGAATTATAAATCGTTAGGAATTATAATTATAATCATTAGGAACCGCTCTTACTTAGCGTAAGCCCGGATCTACAATAGGTATTTAAACCTTAAGGCCCTTAAGGTATCTTTTTAACCGATGCTTGAGTTCATTTTTAGTGGCAAAATAAGTCACGTGATCAAAATTGATAAATACCAATTTTAATCAAGTGACCTATTTTGACGCTGAAAATGACCGTCAAACGTCAGTATGAAAAAACAGCTTCACAATAATCGTAAACATAACGCAGAATTTCGACCAATCGCGTTGCTCGATTCGGTCGTCCAAAAATAAATCAATTAAAGTCCTCCGTTTTCTTCCTTTCCATAAAATAAAGAACTCTTGAATTTCTTATGCTTTATGTATTATGCGTTAGGCAAGAGTCCGTGCTTCCCGTTTAAAGCCCTATTCCACACAAACTTGCATAGCCGCATAATCACATGCGTAAAGAAAATAATCCAATCACATTTCTGTCATAAAGACAAACGTAAAATATGATTAGATGATATTCTTTATGCATATGCTTATGCGACTGCAAGTTTGTGTGAAATGGCCTTAATGGCCGTAGCACAGACACTTGCATAACGCATAATGCATAGTATATAAAGGAATCGACCAATCGAAATTCTTCTTTTCCATAGAAAGGGAAGAAAGGAATGATTCTGATTGATTTATTCTTTCATATGTTATGCGTTATGCAAAAGTCTGTGCTGCGGCCAATCGAGTAATGTCGATTGGTCGAAAACTTTAGGGACTCTGCACAATAAAAGGAACAAGGAACAGAGAACAGAGAATTTCAATCTATCAGAAATCATGTATTGTGGAATATATAGTTTCTGATAGGTTAAAATTCTCATTCTCTGTTCTCTGTTTCCTTTTATTGTGCGGAGCCTCTTACTGTTACTGATCTAGTTTCCTGATCGAGGAAATCGGATCAGAGTATAAGAACCAACCAACTACAGTCGAGTATTCTCTTGTTACAGTCGAACGACAGGGGAATGCTCGATTGTGATTGATTCTTACATTCTGATCCGGATTAAATTCTTGATAGAAACTAGGCCACTGTTACGGAAAGTGTGTGTGACTAGCTTAAGTCGACCCAACGATTATTTTGCCGCGCGGCAGAAATATTATATTATTTCTATAAGTTTTGCAAGACATTATTTAGGGTCTGAGCGCAAGAATTGTCATAACACTTACTTAGATTTAAATTGTAGACGTAAGTAACGCACAAGCTTTCACGTATGACATAAAATTTATTACTGTGTCTCCAAGAGACGGCAATAAATCGTACGTCATATGCCGATGGTCTTGAAAGACTCGATTATGAATATCCCCTATAGGCCATAGTCGAATCTTATTTCAAGATCGTTTTAAGTAATGTCTTAAGACGCTAATGCAATCCTCTGATTGGTTCGTGACTTCTTAAAATTATATTTAAGACGGTCTCGAATGTAAAAATCTGACTATGGCTGGTATTCATAGGCCGGTATTCATAGTCAGATCTTATATTCAAGAATATAAGACCGTCTGCATTAGCGTTTTAAGACATTATTTAGGGTCTGAACACAAGAATTCATAAAATTTATTTGACTTAAAATTCATAAAACTTATTTAAACTTAAATGTCATAAAACTTATTTAGACTTAAATTGTAGAGCGTACGTAAGTAACGCACAAGCATTGGCGTATGACGTAAGATTTATTGCCATCTTTTGGAGACACGGAAACCGACTTAAGTAATGTCTTAAGACGCTAATGCAACCTTCTGATTGATTCGTGACTTCTTAAGACTGTACTTAAGACGGTCTTGAATATAAATCTGACTATAAATATCGGCCTATGAATACCGACCATAGAATTATTGATTAGTGCGAACAACTTCCGCCGCGCGACAAGCTTTGTCGTGTTCTGTGTACAGGAGCCATAAGAATTAGCCAATCACAGTAAAGGATTTTCAAAAACTTATAGCTCTGATTAGAGAGAAAGCATAATTTATACTTTAAGGTATCTTTAAATATGTATATACATATGTATACAACATAAACACAATCTGCGTGAGTGTGGAAGATTTTTTCAGCTTCAAAAATTTTAACTCTATACAGATATTTTAACTCTACAGACTTACTGCACATGCGCAGACCAACGTTCTTTTTCTTCTCTCTCTCTCTCTCTCTCTCTCTCTCTCTCTCTCAACATCCTCTTTCATAACAACATAGCAGAGCCAATCACGGAATAGTCAGCGTTGTCTGATCTCTATCTTGAGGATCTCTACTTCACTCTACGCGTCCACCCCTCCCCTCGTCAAACTGTCAAATCGACTAGCGTTGTTTGTATACGAAATTTATCTTCGTTGTTTGGCGTTGCAGGCAAACTCGAGTGTCCCGATTGAGGTAGCCTGGTTTCAGAGTCAGGTTCGTACCGGCATGTTTTCTGCCAAGTTTTTTGTCTTGCGAGCGAGCGACCGGCGCGGTTTGTGCCATCAGTGATCCACCGTTCTGTCATCGCCAAGCAATCGCGATTATCGCTTTCCCTAATATCCTTTCCGTTTATCTATCCTTTTTATCTATTTACCTACCGACTTATTCACCCCATCTTATATGCGACGCAAATATTCCGCGTGATCAATCACAATCAATTGCTTCTGTCTCCCTTCTCGAGGAACCGTCGTTGGAGCATCTCGCGCGTAAGGGCACTTGAGGGCTGACCGCTGACGAATTAGAGACCTGCTGCCCTCTCGTCTCCCTTAACCTATATTATAAAGGATCAATGAACGTTGTCGCACGTACGCGCGAGGAACATTTTTCGTCGCATCGCCAGTCAGAATCAGACCGCGACCAACCGCGACTCCGCGAGAGCATTTGAGAACGACCTCGCTCGCGGAGGTTGGGAACTCGCGGAAGTGTTTGGTCGGGTGTGTTTGCTTTTATGTCGTACGGATCCGAACATCGTTGATATTTGATCGAATATTTTTAGCCTTACCGAAGGTAATACATATATTAACGAGTTTGACGATTGCAGGATGAGCCGGACGATGGATGAGAAGGAGGAACTGGTAAAGAAGGCCTTATTTAGTTTTGTTAGGAAGCAGGTACCCACCGCTCAATTGAGGTATAGAGCCATCTTTTTCATCTCTATAATTATTTTCATTAATCTGGTTTAATCAGGTTGTTTTCCTTTTAACAGTTGATACAAATATCATTCAAAGCTGCGTTTCATTTCATGATAGACATGATGTTCATTTATTCTTGTTATTTATCGAACAAGAATAAATGATGCATCATATGTAAAACAGAATGTAGCTCTAGCTTTTAACATTCAATGAATCACTGTGTCTCGTAAAAGGAAAACAGTCATAATTACATTTGTAATACAATAACATTCTATGTAATAATAATTATTGTTTTTATTACACCGGATTTGAATAAACCACCACTGCTTTGTAAATGTCTATATAATTTTGATTTTTCTCCAATAAATGTTTTATTATGATGGGGACATTAATAGATATTCTCTTGTTTTAGTTTAATAGATGACATTGTGCTCAGTTATGTAGTGAGTATGGTAGAAGAAAGTGCATTGGAAGAAAATTTAGATGTGGATGGACTATGCGAAATGGTATCTGCCTGCCTTCCTGAGTTTTCTACTATCGAGAAAGAGGCTGTGTCGAAATGGTTGCTCGATGTAGAAAGTAAGTTGAAGCAGGAGAGTAAGGAGAATGAAAATTGCCAGTCCCATAGTGATCCGCTGAATCACATCAGTCTGGCTGCTTTACTGCCGGCCGGTACACAAAGAATGCGAGTCCATCATCTCTCGGAAACGAGTGACGCTGGAAGCGATTCCAGTGGAGAATACTTTTCAGAAGTAAGATAAACACCGGACGTGGACATGTACGAGATGTGTTTTCTATTATAAGCATCTATTATAACTTTTTTTAGGAATCTTCTTGGCATCAGGTGGCTCTACTGCAAGAGATGTTTCCGGCGGCAAGTCCTGCCGAAGCGAGGCATTGTTTAGCAGTGGCTGGAGGCGATATAGCGAAAGCCGCGCAACTCGCATTACATCGTCAGGAAGCGGGTCAAAGCATCGTGAGCAATCTCACGTTTCTAACGGTGAGATTTCGTAGCGACGTTGCTTAATTATATAAAAGCGATATGATTTAAATGGCGGATTAAAAATCATTTATTTCAGCCCAACGGTCGTAATAAGGCAAGATTGAACGATGAGGAGTTGAAGTCTCGTATTATCGCACGATATAGTTATGTTGATAGGGACGACGATTGTCGCGAACACCGTCCAGTCGCGCCGAAAACAGAGCCTAAGAAGTTGGTACGGTATCTTGACAATAAGATCGTAAGTGTAAAGGGTGAACGCTATACGGAAGTACGAAGGGGTGGCGAGGATGAGGATAACGAAGGTGGTAGGAAGAGAGGCCATTGCCGCCCGTAACCAGTCCCTTTGCCTCCACCCCCTGATCCACCCCCTTGGAGGCATCTAAGAGATTTTCGATTAAATCTTTAACTTAGATCATTTCCATCTTATCCGTATATAAAAGTATAGACAAAATATTGAATTTAAAAACGTTTACATTTCTGTTGACGTTTCATTTTCATATGCATCCTGCACAATTCTTTTTCGTGTAACATTAATTTATCACATTACATAGCAATAGTCAATTTTTTACTCGTTTGAATTTATTCACAAAGATAATCTTTAATATTTTATTTCGTAATGCAAATTATATCTTTATTGAGCGTGCAATGGCCGTTTTAAGCAAATATTCGTATTTATAGTTTAAATATATGAAGTTATACAAATACATTAGTGAGACACCTATTAACATCAAGAAATACTTACTAAAGACTTATGAGGAAGAACTTATTTTGTGTATGATAAATTGATTACAATCAATTATTTAACGTTAAGACGTTTTATGGCTTCCACAATCAAATATTCTTTTAAGCTTTATCAACACACGCAATGCTAGAAATCAGCACGAGAAAGAATTAACAAATCACATTTGAACAGTACGGTCACATAACTATAATGCGATTGATCAATTCTTTCTCCATCCGAGATCTTGGATCGATTTCTAGCATCTTGGACATAAGAATTTGTCCGACTCGTTAGTAATTTTACATAGTAAGATAGAATTATAAAAGAGATACATATATTTGATTTAGATGATTATTTGTGAATTGTTATGTAAAAAAATACATAAATGTTTTATTATTTAAATAAGCTGGCTATTGTAAACTCGGCATTTGACTTAATATTCATTCCTCTTATTTTATTCTGATAATAGTTCTGTTATATTTTTCAAGTTTATTTATTTTATATAGATATAAGAATACTTTTTTTATATAGAATGATTCTTCAGAAACAGAACATCTGAATATCTTGATCAAAGATTTAATTTTTCTTCTCGTAATTGCCATACAAGTTGTATATAGTAATTTTGTGTATTTACTTGTATTTACTTGTATTAAATATTAAGAATAGTCCTGTACAATCATGTTTTACTTATTTTCCGAATTTTTTCAAATCTATGTATCATATATTTTATATGTATTTAATTGCCTCTGTTTCTGATGGAACACTGTATATAAATAGCGCTAAATAGAATTATTTAATTGCATTATTACTTTGTAAGTGTGCGAAGAATTTTTAATATTTCATTGTATACTTTTAATGTTGCGATTACTTTATTTGTTATACAAATCATGTGAAAAACGTTGTTTTTTTTTCTTACATTTACATTAAAAGTAGATGAACGTGAACGAGAAGTGATTTATGAAAATATACCTGAAATGTATTTAATCAAATAGCAACATTGTCATGTAGTAAACTGAATTCTTTTTCAACTGCACTAGGAAAATGTACTATATATATTAGACGATAAAGCAAGAATTTTTATCCTTTTATTCAAGTGTCCAGAAATAATTGTTTGACAATTTAGTAAGAGTCAATATTATCTTAGTGACATAAGAACAGATTGCTGCGAACGCGCGAAAATGTACGTGTAATTATCGTTTATCGAATAATCAAAATCGGGGAAGGATATAAATTGTAAAAATTATTTGATAGGTGCATCTATAGCACCACGTATCTGTCAAATGAAAGCATTGATATTGTTAAACACAATTACAAAATATTGTAGATTTTAAATAATATATTGTAGTATACGTACTTAGATGAACACACACGAAAATATTCGCTAGAAAATATTCATTCTCTAGGGATAAAAAGTCTGCTTGAAAGCCGCCATACAATTTGCCAGTATTATTATCCTATTATTGTCGCTGTCGCAGACTTTGAAATGTAGCGCAAATATAATCATTGAAGCGTTAGGAAGTCATGTATAGAATATAAACTCTAGACTTATTTCAGAATTCGTTATCTTAATGATGTTCGCATAGATATACGAAAATTGTGATTGTTTCCGAACGTTGTAACTGCGAAACACAGTTTAAATTTAAATCAAATGTTTATTTGTTCTGTATTGAATTTTTTTAGCTTTAATATTACAAACATCTTTTATGATTCAAGGAAGCGATTTATATTATATTTGCTTGTCAACATTGCAGGGAAACGTAAAAGTAATTTATAAAATTATTTACTTCACAGATTATCAGTTCGATAATTTCTAATTCTTCTTTTATCTTTAATTGCTGTTCTGCGTAATTGATCTTTTCAATGATAGTTGAACTACGTAAATATATGAATGTAATGCAATACATGTCTTAAAATGAGCGGATTCTTGCCATAGATAATTATAAATATATACGAACATGCTATTATTAAATTGTGTATTCACCGTGGATACATATTTGCTGAAAACTAAATGTATTTCATCGCCGATTAAATCTGAATTATACCGATACTATCAATAGATTTTGAGAATGATTGTTAAAAGGAAAAAAAATTGCTAAAAGAATACAGTGAAAAAAAAATAGAAATGATAAAATGAATTACTTTAGTTTTAAGTAAATTTTCCACGAATCCTACGTTGCATATAAGCACTGTGGCTATTAATTTTTAACTCGTTATAGATGTGAACTTTTCAAATTGTGTGAAAGTAAGATGTAATGATTGTAATTATAATATATTATACTTGCCTTTTAATATATTCTAATCACATGTCTAGATCACAATTAAAAATGTTAATACAACATGAATTCTTTCTCTTTGTCAATTGATTGCCAGCGATTATATGTAAAGATTATATGTAATTTTTGAGAATATTTGTATTTTTATGACTTTCTGGATCGAAAGAAAAATAGCGATTGTGACGATTATATAAAAGTATGAAATTAGGACGTTATATTCTGCAGTATAGAATTTTGAGGCTTTCAGTATGTTCAACAAAAAAATCAAAATGTTTTCTTTTTAAGTTGTATGTACAGTCACACAATGTACATCATATCTTTTAATCTTTTGCATTGTATGCAAAGAAATTTTATATTCGAAATTTAATTTTCATATATTGGATTCATTATTTTTTCGCGTAATTTGTTAGTTAACGAAAACAATATAAATATTTACCTAATATCAGTACCTATTTTAAAGACTTAAATAACTATGTGGCGTTCACATTTTTTTCATTTAATAATAAATTCGATCATCATAAATGTTTCTATTTTTCAGTGCACATTCTTCACAGAACATTCTGATATTTGCGATTAAACATTGGAGTATTATTACGCTTATAATTGCTAGGCTTTCATATATAATAAGTATAATATAGTTTCGACAAGTATTGATCAATATTTGATGTATAAAATTTGAACATTGTATTTCCTTTCAGGCAATTGTGGAAAGTAATCAAATTACGATGATCAATAAATCTCATAAATATCGAAATATAACATTTTATATATATATATATACACACACACACGCGCGCGCGCGCGCGCGCGCGCGCATATATATATATATGTATATATATATATACATGTGTATATATACCACCCACCCACCCATACACCACCCACACACACACATATATATATATATATAATAAATATA
>NW_012130088.1:3011079-3019227 GCF_000143395.1 Atta cephalotes
CTTTACGTCTCTCTCTCTCTCTCTCTCTCTCTCTCTCTCTCTCTCTCTCTCTGTCGCTCTATCTCTCATCTCTTAGTCAGACATCTGTGAGCACATGAAAACCACTTGCAATGTTAAGTTCTGCCTAAGTCCATCGGGAAATATTGCGGCATTTAATTATCGACAATTCCATAGCATCAACAAAATTTATCTAGTTTTGTAACGCGATTTTCAGAGATTAATTGTTGATAAAATGATAAAAACTAGTTTGTGTCGCTACAATTTGATGAGGCCTGATGAACTTGGCAGTCGTTATCTAAGAGTACATTTCGTTTACAATGGAATATAAAATAGTAAGTCTGGAGTCACACATAGAGTATGTCTGTGGTGAAAATGAATAAAAAAATTGATGTAATTTTTAATATATAGAAAAAAGCGCCCTGTGTGAATACCCGTGGTCCGTATTTCAGTCATATTTAACGCACAAAAATCGTGATAAGTGTTCTAGAGTCCAGAGTGAGGCTCGCCGCATATATACTCAGTCGTTTATTTCTTTTTTTTCCTGGGCTTGTCTTGGGGTGCTGGCAGATTCTCCTTTCGCTTCGACGTCGGTTTCGTTCCTATATTGCTGCCCTTCTTTCTTCTCTCCTGTCTCTCGCGTTCCTCAAGTTCCTGATTCTCGCGTTCTATCAGAGTTATCAGAGTATTGCAGCGACGCTGCAACTCCAACGCGGTACGTGATTTGACGAACCAATCAAAGCGGAACTGCGGGGCAGATCTTACCGTGGCACGAAGTTCCTCGTACACATTTTCCTTATCGAATCCGAGTTTGTGTAGCATGCAAACAAGAAATCGATCCTCCTCCTCAGTATAATTTTTTCCCTTATTTGTGCCATAGGCTATCCTGAGCTGATGGAAAGGCGCGCGGTATCTAGCCATTTTCGCGTCCAGTGCTTTCTTAATGCCAGCTCGTCTCTGTATCTTGGCCTCACCGCGCTCGATCTGTGCCATTACGCGATCTATATCCTGTAACTCGTGACAACGTTCCCAGAAAACGGCCGAATACTCCATAACTTCCTCCGGCGTTTTTCCTTCAACTTCCTTCGCAATATTCTCAATGTCATCGCGACCATACTTTTCATTCGCCTTGATAAACTGATTAAAGTCCCGCTTGGTCCAGTTGGTGAAGCCTTGAAGCAGTAATTTCTCCTTCTCGGTAATTTCTTCGTCGGTGAGCGGTTGAGCGTCATCAATTTTACGCTGTTCCTCCTTCTGAATTCGGGCGGCGTCTGATCCAAGTTCAGGATTCTTCGGAACCTTGTAGCCGACTGTTTGTCTGAAATAATAAATCTCTTGATCCAATAGTTCGAAAAGTCGTGGCGGGAAGAATTGAAAATCTTGCACTATTGGTTGTTTCGGCGGTCTTGGTGCTTTTGGCGCCTTCGGCTCCGACACTCGCAACGCTTCTCTGAAATAAGCGTCGACGGCATAATTGGCTTTACGTTCACGTTTGGGTGGTTCAATCCAATTGCCTATTCCAAGGATCTTCTGTTTTTCGCGATAATCTTCACCCTCAAATTGATATACAGAATCTGTCGGTGCATCGACAGTAAAATTGCGTAACGAAGACTCTCCAAGACTCTCGAGTTTCTGCTTCATCTCCTCCGTTTTGGCTTCGCCTTTCTGTAATATCGTGTCAATATCCTCGTCAGTAATGGCGCTATCCTTGGACGCAAATACCTCGTTCGCACCATGTCTGATCATATTTAACATCTCATCCTTGTTTAATGCCGTTTGTTTGGCATCGACTAATCGTCCCTGCTGTATAACGAGCTTATCTAAGCGCAACTTCACTTCGGCCCGCTCGACGATCTTCTCCTCCACTGTGTTCTCTGTGATAAACCTAAAAACTCGAACTTGCTTCTGCTGACCTATACGATGTGCACGATCCATCGCCTGCAAGTCCATCTGTGGATTCCAATCGGAATCGTAAATGATGACCACGTCGGCGGTAGCCAAGTTAATACCCAGTCCACCAGCACGAGTCGACAGCATGAAAATAAACTTTTCGCTACCGGGCGCATTATACTCGTTTATCTGCCGCTGTCGATCTTCATGAGCCGTGTTGCCATCAAGTCGACAGTATTGGAAACACCTCCAATGGCAATAGTCTTCTAAAATATCCAGCATTCTTGTCATCTGACTGAAAATCAAAACTCGAGATTCTTGCTGTTGCAATTTTGGCAATAATTTATCGAGTATCACCATTTTACCACAGTTATAGACGAGATGCTCATCAGTAGTGTATGGCGGTCCAGGTTCAGCACCGTCAAACAAGTATGGATGATTGCAGCATTTCCGTAACTGCATCAGAATATTTTGCAGTCTCATTTTCTCTATCTTTCCTGCACCGTTTACTATATCTATATCCTTCATCAATACTTTGGTATACCATTCTCTTTGCATTTTACTCAAGCCAATGTATACTTTAATCTCTTTCTTAGGCTTAAGTCCCTTTTCTACTTCGGACTTCAATCTTCTCAGAAGGAATGGTCTTAGAACTGCATGTAACCTCTCGACTAAAGAATTATCACCTAAAAAGCTATTTGTGTTAAACCATGAGTCAAAGTCATCAGAGCTATTGAATACATCTGGTAAAAGGAAATTCAGCAGAGACCACAGCTCGTGGAGATTATTTTGAAGTGGTGTGCCTGTTAAAAGAAGTCGATTGGTGGTCTTGAATTCTCTGAGAATCTCTGATAATTTAGACTTCTCATTTTTTATCCTGTGAGCCTCATCTATCACCATGTAGCGCCAATTGAACTTTTTGAATACAGATTTCTCTTTAATAACCATCTCATAAGATGTCACACATACATCCCATTCTCCAGGCATCATCACATCTCTTATGAAAGTATTCCTAGTCTCTGCATCTCCAATTAGACAAACAGCTCTGAGAGTAGGACACCACTTCTTAAACTCGTTCATCCAATTGGCCAACGTTGATTTCGGTACAATAACAATATGAGGTCCAGGGATATTACGAAAGTGCTTCATGTATCCCAGCAGGGAGATAGTCTGTAGTGTCTTACCAAGACCCATTTCATCAGCCAAAATACCATTTATACCATGCTCATAGAGTGATATCATCCAATTTAAGCCGCGTATCTGATAATCACGCAACTCGCCAGATTTTATGTAATGAGGGGATGATTCGAAGCGCGTGGTAGGCGCTACACTAGCATTACTTTCTGCCAGCAACTCCTCGTCCTCCTCTTGCTCGGTTTTACGATGCCTATGATCGCCAGAATCTGATTTAGGGATTTCCGGCTGTTTCCTGGGTCTACCAGCTTTAACTTTCAAAGGGCTACCAGCCTTATCCTTCTGATTGTTCGTCATAAAGTGTGAGAAAATCTCAGTCTGTTTTAACAAGTAATCGAATCGCTTGCTACGGTCTGTCTCGAGCTTCGTCTCAAAATCGCCACCCCTGGATGATGTGGTTTCTGCCGAGGACCCGTTCGAGTTATCCCCGGTGTCACCGGTATCCGCGTTCTCATCCGGCTTGGACATCTTGTTTGTCACACACAGTCACACAGTTTACGGTCCTCCTCTTAAATCTTCGCGGATCGTGTAATACTTACGTTAAGCACGATTTGCTTGTATATATATATCGCTGATGACCACTTTATTGGCCAGTCACGGTTGTTATTGACACATCAAAAGCGATTCAATGCATTGCATCAAACACCGATGTGTATGGCATCACCATTAACCGCCATGTTACACCGGATTCTTTTACGCGTGCGCAGTAGTGCAACACATGAGTGTATACAGGTATGTTCCGTTCAATTCCCTTGATTCCGTTGCACGCATAAATACATTTTCATGGTTATCAGTTGAAGCGCGTCCAAAGACGCGCGATTTTGTAACGTTATAATGTTTTTCACTGGGAAAACTGGTGTAGCACTAACGCCATGCTAGATTTAAATGAAAACTGCACTAGTGCAGGTTTAATGAGATGCAGATTTAGTGTGTGCAATGGAACATATCATTTGATATCCATTTTATTGACATTCATTTTATAACATCTCTAAAAATATATATATATTCAAATTACTTATTTTACAATATTTTGATTCATTAATTTATTTAAAACATTTTTTTAAATTAAATTTTTACATTTCAAGAGTTGTAGGCCGGTATTCATAGTCAGATCTTATATTCAAGATCGTCTAAGTACGGTCTTAAGAAGTCACGAACCAATCAGAAGGTTGCATTAGAGTCTTAAGACATTAATTATGATCGGTATCCATAGTCGAATCGGTCTTATTTCAAAACCGTCTTAAGTAATGTCTTAAGACGCTAATGCAGCCTTCTAATTGGTTCGTGACTTTTGACATTTAAGGCCGGTATTCATAAGGTTTGTTCGCGTCGCATCAGAACATGTGACGCGACAAATCTTATGAATACCGGCCTTAAATGTCATTGCATAGCTATTATTAAAAACATTGAAACTAAACAATGTCATTGTTATAACATTAATTATATAATAATGTAATATCATAAAATAATATCATATCTTAGCACGAACACAATTTCAATTTCAACTTGCACTGGGGTTTGATTGTATATTTTGAAATGAGGTGAAAATTACAAAAGTGAGCAAATTCACTAGATTATTCATAATTTAATTGGTCAATATCTCCTTTCAAAATTCACAATCGACCTCCTAATCTCCACTGACTTCAAAGACAATGAAGCAAAAGTTAAACTCAGTGCAGGTTTTGTATCAGTTTTACTAGTTTTCACAGTGGAACAACACAATTGCACTCAGTGTGCATCAGTGTTGCACCAGTTTTCCCAGTGGAAAACGCTATTAGATTCAACGTCGACATTGAGAAATTCAGATTTTTCAACTTCTATTATCACAAGGACGCGAACTTCCGTAAGGCCAGAATCAGACTATGCATTGAAAAATAAGATTGAAGATTGAAAAATTGAAATTTGATCAATCAGAATAAAAGGAGCTAAAACTTTTTTATCCTCATTGATATAATTTCAATCTTTAATCTTTAATTTCAATCTTCAATGCATAATCTGATTTCGGCCTAAGGATGTTGGTCTTTAATAGGCTGCGGTCGATTTAGACGCTTGTAATCATCATTCTGTCTTTGAATGCTTTACGCTACAAATGCTTCGAAACTTTTGACCAATCGGAAGAAAGAATTTTACTAATTGTCCAATCAAAAAATGTTTCGAAGCATCCGTAACATCAAGTGAACCATAGCCTTTATCGTAGCCTTTATCGTTTTTATTAGATGTAAAATAAGAATAGAAGTAAATACTGAAAAGCGCTGAAAGCGCTTTAAATCGACCACAGCCATAGTATCTTGTCGGTGGCTGAACTTTTGTTCACAATCAGTTCATTTTTCTTTCTCTTCTTTCCTTCTGGGAATCGATTGTGTATCTTGAAATGAGATGAAAATGTCAAAAGTGAACAAATTCACTAGTTATTGACCAATTAAATTATGAATATTCTATTCTGAATTTGTTCACTTTTACAATTTTCACTTCATTTCGAGATATACAATTGATCCCTGGAGAGAAAGGAAAAAAAAAGGAGGAAGAAAGATGAATTAGTGCAGTGTATGTGCAGTGTATGTGCAGTGCATTAATTCGTTGGGTCACAGTAGCGGCCCGAAAATAAGAAAATGCAGTACTAAAGTTGATAAAAAATTCTGAAAAAATTCTTAGAGTTCTATGAGAAGAAAATAAATGATTTTTGTCTCTTGTTTTTCTGTAAAATTGATAGTATTTGAGTAAAAAATAAATCGGGCCGTTACTATGACCCAGCGAATTAATGCAGTGTACTATTCAGAAAATGCAGCAATAAAAAACAGACCTATTCAGAATTTTAGGGTAGAAAAAGAACAGACCTCTTATATGACGGTATGTGATTGAATATGGCGCTGCATTTTGTTGCATTTAAACGTGGCGATGAAGTAGGTAGTATATAAAAGTTTGTGACATACATACGTAAGTAATGTAAAAAGTACGGGATAAAACTACCGATTATATAGAAAAGATAAAAGTTCTTTTATCATCTAATTTAGAGTATTTTATTAAAAGAATAAATAATGTTAAGTTTCAAATGATGCGTGTGTGGACGTTATCTGATTGACATCTCTTATATTTAATTAATTTAATTTAATCTTTTATCCGTGTTTGCTAGCGAAAAAGCTAGCAGTTATAGAATATAATTGATTAAAACGAATACATATAATTTATAATCAGAAATGATCATTATTTCAAAACAGCATTTATATTGTAAAGTTAAAGACATTTCATGGACATTGTCGAAAAAATTATTTATTTTTCTCATCATTAAATTAACATATTCTATAATTATTCTTTTTCTTATAATTAGTTATATTTTTTATTTATATAACAAAGTTTATTACCACATTAATTTAAAAAGAAATAGTGTGATGTAACGGCATATTTAAAAAAATTATATATAGAACAAAACCTATCAAATGGCAACAAGAATTTCATTTTTTTATATTTGAAAAAGAGCTAATTGTAAGTCTATTTCGATGATTAAAATTTAAAATCATCCTTATATGAATCATGCAATTTGCGCACTCGCGTATCAAGTCGTCGACGATGGTTTCCCGGACAACGAGGATCACTCAGATGCACAACAATCGACCGAGCCGATCCGTGGAGGACGACGATTGTTGTTGCAAGAATGTCGTTCGTCGAGCAGCCGACGTTCGGACAGGAGATCGCAGTGCCAGCTAGACTGCCGATAATCCTGAAGCAGTTCTGTAAGGCTGCGATACGCACGCAGCCTTACGATTTGCTCAAGTGGTCCAGCTCGTACTTCCGCGCGCTAGCCGATGGCGAGGAGCCGCCGATTAAGTCGCGACTCGAGTATCCACCACCGAGTACAGCTTCCGGTTTGACCTTGGGCTTCCTCAGGGTGTTATTGCGGCAGTTTGGAAGTATGGCGCGAGTCATATGAGTCATATGAGAAACCAGTCCTCAATAAGATATATTTCATTGATAGGGTAATCTTTTTCAGATTACAACAAGACGCTTCCGATTGAGACAATCTTGCGTCGCTGGGATTGTCTCTGTCTGGATCATAGGGATTTCGATACGATCCTTGCGATTGGAAGATTCCATCATACTTGCCAGGTGAAGAAGTTCCTCGCCGTAGCGGTGGGCTTGCTCGGCGCCAATCTCACCGAAACGATGATCATGGTTTGCCAATTGTTTAGCCACGAGCCAGACGGAGGATCTGCGATGATCCCGCTCACTTTGTTTATGGAGATATACGAGTAAGCTCGGCATAACACACAATACCGATTATTTTTCTGATTCTTATAGATTCCTATATATGCAATTCAATAAAAAAATTAGCTTTGTAACTGTTGTAAAATTTTTTGATATGATTAGTTTGCTTTTAGTTCCTCACTGGATCTAAAGGGAATCATATAAAAAAATTTTACGATTGCGAAGCTGCTTTTTTATTAAACATAGCCATTGAATATCTATTTAATGCTCGAAATGAATAGATATTTAGCGGGACTCGCATGCGATGGCAATGAAAAGAACACGTTCGATCAAGATACAACAGAGTATACAATATGCAAAGAGAGTTCCGTCGATCATACAACATGCTCTGTAAATAGCCAAGATACCGATGTGGACATTAATTTAGATTCGGAACTGATATCCAAAGATGAGATTGATCTATCGAAAAGTATGTCATTCGACTACATTAATTCTATATATTTTCGTCCAGAATGAAAGAAACATTGTCGGAAATATCTTTGGTAAAAAAATTTTATTTTTAAGAATTTAATTGTTAAGATTTTAAATTTATAAAGAAATTTTAAACTTCTTCAGATTTTATAAGTTTTCTTCAGAATAAAAAAAATCTTAGAATATTTCAGAATGTATGTATATGTATGGAAAATTATAGAAAAGATGAAAATTTTTACAGCATTTTTGAAAAATGCCCTAATTTGTATAAAAAAATCTGAGAAATTTTTAAAAAGTTATAAAATTATAAAAAAATTGAAAAAAATCTTAAATCTATGTAAAAATTCTGAAAAATTTCAAAAATATTTTTATCAAATTATAAACAATATATCCAAC
>NW_012130088.1:3021203-3023271 GCF_000143395.1 Atta cephalotes
AAAATTTTAATTTAATAACTTAAAATTAAATAAACAATATACACAATATATATAATTAACTAAGAAATAATAATTTATTTTACGTAAATTTAAAATTGAATCTTGTTGTGTAGAATATTTATTAATAACATTTCATCGGATATACAATATTATCTCACACAATGTCATCACGACAAGTATTAAGAACAATTCTAAAATATAAAGTGATATCGATAACATTATTGCTTATACGAAATATTTTTGATATTGAGATATTAAAAATTAGAAATTAATGAAACATCGACGATTGGTGTCAATATACGAACGCACGTATAACTTTTATTTACATGATTTGTGACATAGAGCTACATATTTAGTTGTTTAAATGTTATTTTGTTTAGTTCTTTTATGAAATTACTATCTTTTTCATGGAATAAAATATGCTACCGTATAATTTATAGAAAACTTCACAAAGATATATCTATACTATAAAATCTCGCATATATTAGTTATAAATATCATTGTTAGTTATAAATATCATTGTTCCTCTATTTTTCACATAATCTCTATTATCACAGTTCAATTTATTTAGTAAAACATATCATTGTTAAACTGGATTGAATCTGAAATTTTTTTCTTTTTTTTTAAGATCTTTTACCTAATATTATATAAGCAGAAAAAATTAATAAATCGTTATTGTTATTTTAATATAAAATTTACATTAACATTTTAAAAATGTGATAACAAAAGTAATCAATATTGTCAATAATTATTGTCAATAATTTGTCAAATACATTATCGAATACATATCAAGAAATAAAAATGGAAATTATATATATAAATTATATATATAATTAATAGTCATTGAAATTTTGTCATCCGTAATTCATTTTTATTATTTATGATATTAGTGACAATGTTTCTTAGATATTTATAGTCGATTCCTGTATTTAAGACTGTCTTAAGTACAATCTTAAGATGTCATGAATTAATCAGAGAGCCGTATTAGCATTAACTTAAGATAACATTACTTAAAATGGCCTTAAAATAAGAATCGAATGAATACCGGCCTTAGTCTGAACGAAGCTTTACGCAGCTCATGTTGAACTTATTTATTTAAATTTCATATTTTGCAGCTGATTTGTCAACAGAACTGATAGAGAACAGTTCATTCGAAAGAGAAATTACTAATTATGAAGAAAAGGGAGATAAATCTTTGACTAATCAAAAAGATGACAGTTCGATTGATAAAAATAGCACTGATAACAATGATATGATCAATAAGAAATTCTGTGGAGTAAAAGACGCCAATAGTGATAGAAGCTTATCTTCTGAAGTAGAGAAGGATGCGAAAATTACTTGCTTTCCGAATGTGCCAGGTAACTAAATATCCTCTTATATCTTACAAATAACTATTTGAGTGATTATAAAAATCTGTACGAAAAATATGATACATTTACATCTCTTGTTATACGTAAAAAAATGTTAGATACTATAAATATAAAATTTTTATTATACTTCTATTTTACATTTTTAATAAATTAAAAAAAACTTTGGCTAATGTTCATAGTCCATTTTTATTACAAGGTCGTCTTAAGTAATGACATAATACGGCCCTCTAATTTGTGACATCTTAAGATTGTTAAAATGGTCTTAAATATAAAAATCGACTATGAATACCGCCCACAGATTTTTAGAAGCTGATAATGAACATTTATTATTATTATCAATAAACTTGTCATGCAATAAAACTTTTTTGATAAAAATATGAAAAAAATGAGCAATGTGATTATACTGTGTGGCACTCAAACAGTTACTAATCGTCCACTAATTTGTTACTTGTCCATTAGAATCTAAAATTGAAATATAGGTATAGGACCACGTTTGTCAGCCGAGCGAGTTGCAAACGTAACGGCATGGATGCTCGAGTGCGCGAGACTGCAAGAGGGTATGGTCGGACCGCGAAATATTCGACACATGAACTGCCCATCTTTACACGAACAATCGACTTCAAAATCATGATAACGTCTTGTTTGCGAAGAATATAATCACGAAACATAACTGGCAAAATTAAAATCTGATCTAGAGA
>NW_012130088.1:3026348-3028568 GCF_000143395.1 Atta cephalotes
ATATATATATATATATATATAAAATTGAATCTTTTATGATTATAAAAAGCATTTATTGTAGCACAGAAATATCGTTATCTAACTTTAGAAAATGAATCAAAAAATTTTCAACAGACAGATCTTCCGAATATAGACGAATGTTCTTAAACTTATTTATATTTCATAAATTACTTATGTATAAATCAACATTACGTATTATATTGATGATTAACATTATTAGTTTCATTGTATAAGTCTATACATATTAATAATTTAGAATTAATATTGATTCACACAAGAAACGTAGACAATTCTCGAGTTCTGCACAATCTACGCATATGATGATAGAGTACGTGATAGAATGTAAGCATAAGGAGCAACGCTAGAAGGCACAGTAATAAGTTTCTAGCTTTAGCACGACTCGTTCTCCATTCAAGAAGTTTGTGTAGATGGGAGAAACGATTTCGATATTGCGACGGTAATTCAAAAGTACTTCGTAGCGGATACAGCGAACGATAAAAATCGTTTAACAAAGCGCGAACAATTTCATTCTCAGAACGTCTAATAGGGTCCATATCATCGTTCAAACAGATAAACTTCCTGAAAAAATTAATATATATTATGTAAATCGTTCCTATATCTATATATGTTCCTATTTAAGAGTATTTAAGAGAAATAGAAAAAAAGAAAGATATAATATATAGCAGGACTGTCCAAAACTCGGTTCGTGAGTCAGAACGTTTCCATCTCTCCACTGTGTCGTCTCGGTGGAAAATAAAGTAAAAATGGAAACAATGAAAAGTACAGATAATAGAAAACAGGGAATAATGATCAGAGCTTCGAGATATAAATTCGATATACAGGATGTATCAAAAGTCTGGTCAAAACTCAAATATCTCATAAATGATGCATTTTAGAAAAAAATGTTTCTTACAAAAGTTGTAAGACTTAAAAAGACGCATTCAATGATAATAAGTTCATTTTCATTAAGTATTTTACGAGTTATCAAAACGGTTCTTGAAAGTATCGTCGGTATTAGCATTATCCAAGATGTCTAATGGCTAAATTCTCTTGAATGTTGTTCAGGATCATGTCCTGAATAAGATTTGTTAAGATCAAGGTTGGAGGTTATTTCTCTTATTTTCATTTTTATATAAAAATGAATTTTCAATGTAACATTCAAGACATTTTAGCCGTCGGTGAACACCTTGCGTAATGCTAATGTTGGCAATATTTATAACTCACAAAGTACTTAAAATGAATTATAGTGTTTTTTTGGAAAGCTCTCAAGATAAGCTATAAGAAATGTAATGAAAAAGGGGGATGATTCCATTTAAAAAATTCATGTTGACTTTGACCTGATCTTGACAACGCCATCCTAGATTAAATAATTACTATTATTGAATGCATTTTTTTAAATCTTAGAATTTTTGTAAGAAATATTTTTTTCTAAAATGCATCGTTTATGAGATATTTGGGTGTATCCAGACTTTTGGTTCACCCTGTATGAATTATACTAAAAAAAATCACTACAAACGTTCATGAAAAATCTTAGTTGCCTATTCCACACAATTTTTTGATGCATTGGATTTCCATTGCCTATAATAATGTTAACAATAATAATGAGAAAACATCAAAAATAATTAGAGATAATTTTCGCATTGTTTGTTTTAGAAAAAAATTAAATTTGGAGAAATGTAAACAAAATTATTCATACATAATTATGTATAATTTTATATAATTATATATGGACAATTGTTTTACATTTCCCCAAATTTAATTTTTTTTGTCTCAGAAGAGGAAGAGAATTCTGATACATTAAACTACTGTTGATACTTCTGCGAGTTAATCGTCGATTAATTTAATCAGAAGTCTGTGAAAGAGGCCTATCTGTAATCAGTAACTGTTTTTTTATTTTGCCTCTGTTCGTGACACTCATAATGATGCTATAATCCAATGCCAATCTTTTTCAAATTTCCTTGTTTTTTATTATAGAAAATATGAATATTCTCATATAGTATAAAAGTGCACTAATATTGCTGCAACATACTGTAACTGCATACTGACGTTTGTAGACAGATCTGAATTTGGACGAAGCGCTGCTAATCTAGCTTTTGTTAATTACGCTTTCTCACTCTGAGACAAAGAGATAGAAGCGTTTTGATTCATAACACGAGTCATTTTGTACAGACCTGATATATATATATATATATATATATATATATATATATATATATATAT
>NW_012130088.1:3030421-3049632 GCF_000143395.1 Atta cephalotes
TTGTGTGTGTGTGTGTGTGTGTGTGTGTGTGTGTGTGTGTGTGTGTGTGTGTGTGTGTGTGTGTGTGTGTGTGTGTGCGCGCGTGCGCGCATATACAAATTACCAAAAAGATTTATATAAAGTGGCCCACTATTTTAATATTTCGCTCCCAGACTTCAATTTTTGATTTTAGAAAAAAATGTTTTACATAAAAGTACAACATGCTTGCGCTGATGAAAAATGTATTTTGATCATGTTTTTTTTCTTTTAAGTAGAGGCATCAAAAAGATCTGAAGGTCACTTTTCTTTTTTTGAACGGAATTATACGATTTTTTTACATAGTATGATTCATCTCATTATTTTGTTCATAAAAGTATTAAAGTATAATACAATTATCAAAAAATTAATTTACGAGATATTTAATATTTTATGTTAATGTGCTAGAATAAAGTATACAAAATATCTGGTAAACTATTGGGTTTTTATCTCTATACTTTTATATAGTACAGAATAATTAGAGAGATTATTTTACTATATAAAAAAAATATAATTCCATTTAAAAAAATTTAGGTGACTTTCATATCTTTTTAATGCCTCCATCAAGAAAAATAACATGAAATATGTTTCTCTCGAAACCGTTTCATTTTTGTCTAAAAAATTTTAGAGGTGAGACATTAAATAGTCCGCCCTGTATATATAATTCTAGTCAATATCAATTTGTTAACATGTTCTTACCGTGATTTATCAGTGTCAAACATGTCGAACATCTCCCCGACGGATACCTTTCGTTTTTCACTATATAAAAAGTAAAAATAAGAAAATGCAAATTGCATGTCTTCGGAATCTCTCACTTTATGACTAGATGTTTTCTTAAATTCTGATTCAAATTTCTCTTGCATATTATTTACGATCCATTTATCTATTAAGTGTGGCATGTGTGCTGGCACTCTTCTTCGTTCAAGGCCATAAGCGGCATTATATATCTTATTAACATACAACAAAGATTCTGCATAAGTGTCCAGCCCTCGTGCGTTACGTTTCCATTGATTAAGATATGCAAATTTGTCGAATTTAATTGAATTATTGGACTGTGCCACATTCATGATATTACGATAATGTTTTAATCGTTTAATATGATATGCAGTTTTGTTCGAAGTATTTGCGTGTAAAAATTTGGAATATATAGGCTTAAAATCTCTCGTAAGTTTATAATCCTTTTCATCGTCAAATTTCGTATCTCGTATTTGTAATTCCCTAGAACTACTATTTCCAAGATCATGAAATTTATAGAGCTTAGAAGAAATATTAAAATTATATGAATGCAATATTTGCGTTTCGGATACTCTGTGTGCATTTTTTCGTGATGAATAAACATTTTTTTTGCGCAATATACTTAGTAGTTTCAACTCATTACTATTTTCACGAGAATCTTGCAGATACTTGTAAGGATAATCATCTTCCTCTTCCATTATCTCGCTATCTATAGGTACATCAGTCGTTTGACAATCTCCACCTATGTAATCCATCAGGATAGACAATATTCTTTCAAACAATTCATTAAAAATATATTTGCGTGTCATCATTATAAAGGAATAATTTAGTCACCATCAAATTCGCATAATGTCGTATTACAAGCGTAGTCACATGATCCGTCACCTACCCATGCCCATGGACAGATTTCAGAGCAATCAGGAACCCACCATGCCAGATATATTTTTTGTCCACCCGCTTGAGTTACAAAGTCTTCTGGCCAGATTTCGGCACCTAACATTACATCGTCGTTAAAATATAAAAATTTATCAGAGACTCCAGGTATCCTGGAAGAAGTAAAATAAATGTTGCATGTCTATATATACAATTGTTACATGTGAGTAACCATAGCAAAAGCAGCTATATCCAAAAATATTTAAAAATTAGATTTTGAAATCCCTGAATTATATAAGTGGAAAAAAGTTCGTGGTGTTTTCCCGTTAGATGGCATTAAAAAACGCCACGAACTTTTTCCCATATCTAATGTTTTGAAATTTCTTTTTTATTACGAATTGAATGTTTAAAAAATGTGCTGAAACAGTTACAAATTTTATAAAGTGAATTGAAGCTAATTGAAAAAAAAAAAGTTTAAATTATCCCTATTGTATGGAGAAAAGTGCAAAAAAAGTTAAAATCCAAATCTATATTGCAAATGCAGTTATCCATTCACGATTTAATAAAAATCATAGACATTTTATTCCACAATCAGCTAAAATCTTCAGCTGCAAAATTAAATGTATTCTATTTTAATAAATAGAAATTATATAGAAATTGTATTTCTTAGATTGTATTATACACATTTTGTTAATTAAAAATAATTATTTTTTTCTTTAAATTTTCAAAAAGAAAATCTTACTGATAGCTCAATAAGAAAAATTTTGTATAAAAGTTTAAAAAATCTTGCTTCAAAAAAATTTCAATGGAGATAACAACTTTTGCCAATGGGCTACCGATGTAATGTATCTCACATTTCCAAGCACCTATGAATATGACTTTCAATAGCAGGACTAGAAAAAGTTGGTAAATCGCTTTTATTCAGAAAAATATCTTCATGAGTGACTAGAGTTATCCGAGGATTATCCATATCGAGCCAACTTGGTATTTGACCATTGGTAACGATGTAAACATGTCTCACCCAGGGTGCATACATTTCCAATGATCGTAACGAATAACGCAACTCGTCTTTATCACTGAATCTTGAAGTTACGGCACTAAGATCCACAATGGAAACATGTTTCTGAAAGCTTTCTAAAAACATTGGATCAGATCCATTTACCCATGTATACACTACATCTATAGGAACATGTTGGCATAATTTGTTTTGGAAAGATTTTCCCAGGATATTATCATTGAAGGAATGAAAAACTGCTTCGTACTTTTCCTTGCTCCATATTAACCATACCTATGTAATGAAATTTTAATTTATCAAATATTTCAATATGTAAAATGTTTTATTCAGTATGTATATATATCTATATATATATAT
The DNA here is from genome assembly GCF_000143395.1 of Atta cephalotes. Classification (NCBI taxonomy): domain Eukaryota; kingdom Metazoa; phylum Arthropoda; class Insecta; order Hymenoptera; family Formicidae; genus Atta; species Atta cephalotes. The sequence continues at coordinate 3,033,417 of NW_012130088.1, forward strand.
ATAAAACATTTCAGTTAAAAGATTTAATTGATTTAAAGTATAAACTTCTGTTGTTATCTGGATGTATTTATACGACATGCATAAAGAAAATAAATGTTATTCTAACCTCTCCAAAATGTACTATGCCGATGAATATGCAAGTAAACGCCACCAGTACCACAAGCAATGAATACTTATACGAAAGCAAGTCGTAACACCGTCGCTGTATTAACTTCCATGTGCTCATTATATTGATAAAGACGTTAAATGCAATTAGCATCACCAAGCTGCATTCAGCAGAGAAAATCACTACACGAGCGTTTTACGCCATGGTGGAAAGACGAAAAATGAGCCTGTAGGTCTATTCTGTAATTTTTAACTTGTGAACACTGAACAGTAGTCAATTCAACACATTGAATTGACTACTGTTCCTTATTGCTTAAGTCCGATTGCACCAATATTACTTCAAGGCTTAAAACTCTCTCTGTCTCTGTCTCTCTTTCGCTTTAAAACGAAATGAAGAGTTTTAAGTCTTGCTTAAGCCCATTCTACAATGGGCAGTAGCAGCAGTGGATTAAGGAGTAGGCGTAGAATCAGAAAGAAATCAATTAATCATAATCGAATAAGGATAATTAACTATGATTAGTCGATTTCTATGCCTACTCTTTAATTCACTACTGCTATTGCCCATTGTAGAATGGGCTTAAAAGTCAAAGTAATATTGATACAACCGGATCTTGTCGCTTAAATTTATTTGTATGGCCCTAACTTGCTTTTATAAGCTGTTCAATATTCCCATTGTAGATGGCTCTTTTGTTATTAAAGATAAAGATAAAGAACCAATAGATTCCCAGCAAGAATGGATTAAAATGGATTAAAATTTTTTCTATCCGAATGCGTATTTTAAATAGCATTCAATCCATTTTAATCCATTCTCGTTTGCTGCATTGTGCACAGAAAAAGCTAATATTTTTAGATTGAAAGGCATAGAGATATGCGCCATGCAATTCCTATAAATGAATAAAAATGCATTCAGGATTGAAAAGCATTCATTTACATTCGTAAATCAATATTTCTGAAAATCTGAATCCATTTCAATTCATTTCAATCCATTCTCGTTTGCTGAGTTCTTTATCTGTATCTTTAAATCAATTTAATTGACAATAAACAGATTTAAATTGTAAAAACGTTATATTAACATGATATTCGTATAGATAATTAGTTTATTAGGTATAAAGGATAATGAACATTAGCAATAAATAAAATTACATTACTACTTGTTTTTTAGAAGTCGCAATGTAATTTTATGTAATTTTTTTCTATATAAGGCAGAAACGTGAAAATTTTTTGTGTATGTGTGTATGTATGATATATGCATATGTACGTTATACATATGTACCTAACAAACGAGAATAGATTGAAATAGATTGGAAATCTTCAATCCATCCAAATCCATATTTTATATTCATTAAAATACATCGAATTCCATGGAAATGAATTTCTATTCGATAAAATGAATAGAAATGCCAATGCTTCTAAAATAAAATAGATTCAAATATTTTTTCCAAAAAATACACACAAAATAATAAAAATGGATTGAAAATATGCAAAAAAATAATGCATGTAAAATTTAAGAAAGTATAATTTTTATTATAAATGTTATTATAAATGTATTTATAAATGTAGTTATAGGAATAATTTATTATAAATAAAATGTTATAACGATAATATATATATATAAAATAAATATATATAAAATATATATAAAATCGGCTTTTTTCTATTATTCAAGAGGATATTATTCAAGAGGATAGATTTATTATTGAAGATTGTTTTGACACTCGCTGTGGATCTTCTCGGATGTTTCAGTTGTCTGAAACATAATTGTTAATATATATAAATATGAAAATGTGTCAGCAAAACGATGCATTGTAGAATTATTCGTTTTTTTAAATGAAAGAAATCTTCAGAATAAAAAAAATCGACTACAAATACTATTAAAATTTCAATATTGGATGCGATAAACTTGATCGTGATGGAGAAATTGTGGCAAAAAAAAAATCGACTACAAATACTATTAAAATTTCAATATTGGATGCGATAAACTTGATCGTGATGGAGAAATTGTGGCAAATATGTTGAACTTTACAATCATAATGCTATTTAAGAAATCTGTAAAATCAATTTCATTAATGATTTCAAATATACTCTATATTTATAGAGGATTATGTTCTAAAATTTGTCGTTCAAAATACTATAATAAGAAAGTTTTCGAAAAATTAAATAGAAAAATTTTTTGTAAATTTTATTTCAAATTTTTGAGATATAACTATTTAAATATGGCCAATTATAAACTATCTTTAGAGTGTTACTTATGAGTAATAGTGAGCACGTTGAAATGAGCGCTCACCCCCTCCCGCGTTAACTCTCATTAGCCTTAAATATCTTTGTTATTGTATTTTAAAGACTGAGAAGTATTTTATATTTCTATCTATTTATAAATGAATATACCTTTCACTTTTTGTTATCAAGTTGTTTGGTGTTTTTTTCTTCCTGTTGCTCTCTTTGTCAGATAACATTGATTCAAGAAAGGTCTTACGCGAAAATGAAATTATCAATAAATCTCCCACGAAAATGCTTGGTGTATGCGAGTCAATGATAAGTGCATAACTTTCCTTCGTTATCCATAACATGTCCCAAATGAATCTGTATGTCCCATATGAATCTGTAATTTTTAATATAAAATACTTTCATGTTCGCAGACACATTTCTGTGAGCATTAAAGAAAACATTCATAAGATTCCGACTGTCATCGCAGTAAAACAAATATTATTTAGTCCACAACAAAAAAAATATTGATAGTGATAGAACTTTTAAAAGTATCAAAAAATATATTTTAAAAAAGTCTAAAATATTATAAAAAATGATTATAAGATTTTTGAATATTTTGTGACGGCAAATGTTCTGAAAACATTTTATGATCGAATGTATATTATTTTCTGTCATTATCAATATTTTTTGCTATTTTCTATCATTATATATTATTTCTATATTTTCTATCATTATCAATATTTTTTCTACAATAAAAAATACGTACTATTTTGTCTTTTAATTTTATAATTCATCTCGCTTGTAAATTACAATTTATAGATTATAATTTTCAATATTCTTAAAAATATAAATCAATACTTGTGATTTTACTTCTGAAAGTAGTATATTGAAACAAAATAACTTTTGAAAATGGCTTTACCTTTACGTGAATTTATAATGAAAATATAATATTACTAAATTTTACTAACTATAGGTAATTCATATACATATGTATACATATAGATAACATCATATTGTACTTTGGAAATACGAATGATCACTGGATATTTGCTTATTAATGAGGATTAATTTGACCATCAGTTACTAATCAATGGAATAAATCATAATGTTGGAAACAGGAACTCGTCAACAGGAAAATCATCAAAATATATATGTAAAAAAACCATATACAACACTACGCTTCAGTTCTGCAACAATATACAATAATAATATTTCAAACACAAGAATTACTATTTCATCGTTAGCGATAATTTTAGCATAGATTTAAATAATACGTTGATAATTATTGATTATACAATGATAATTAATGTAAATCTAAATTCAGTTGAAGGATCTGTGAATTTTGAAATATACTTTTTTTAGTGTAATTGAATAATAAATAATTTAATTGACATATGAAATTTTGTAGCTCGATTATTGACCATTAGTTAGTTTAATTAAGTTATTATTATAAATATTGTATATGTTTCTTGTCAGTGACTGCATTGGTATATCCTACTAGTACTTTATCATTAAGAAATGCGTTTCCAGCTTTTTTTATGTCTTCTATTGAAGCTAGAACACAAAAATATACGAAAAATACATTCATTTTAATTTCTATAAGAAGCATAAATATATATAGTAAATGCAATTGCATTTTTTAATTTTATTTCATACTATTAATTACATACTATTTATTACATACTATTAATATTATATATATTAATGGCACAGTGTTGGAGCTCTTTATTTCTTTTTTTGTTCTTCCAAATCGTTGTTTACATCTGTAAGACGTTAATTATTTTTTCTTTTCAGATTGTACACTCTTTTTGAAATTTAATTTCATGATTTTTAAGTTCTTTAAAAAATCAATTTGTGCCTTATAAGCTTTCACGGCATTTTCCAATTTTGACATTTCTAATTTATAATTCATATGATTTTTCTAAAACATTATTTTTATTAATATTACATTTAAGAAATAATATATTTCTTACTAAATTTAGAAATCTTACTTCATGATGCTGTGAAATTTCAATGTCCGATTGAAGAGAATTTATTGAACTTTCGCTTATATCTTTTTCTATATTACTGTTTTCCATCGATTGCATTGTACTAATCTGATTATGCAATTTCTGCAATACTTTCATCTACAAACATTCAGTTTTGTGTTATTCAGTTCAGTTTATTGCTTATTGTTAATGCAAATACCGTCGTACAATACAAGAACGTAAGTACAAAAAAATAGTTACGGGAATTAATATGTAAAGAAGTAAACATGTTAATGGATATTAATCCATTAATAATTCCATTACTTACATTTTTATGTTTTTTCTTGAGAAGCATAAGCGCTTATGCTATTGCTATCTTCCGTTGAAGAGCTCTCTGGAGAAATAAGTTAATGACTTGGTGGGATAACTGATTTTCGATCAGTTTTTTCACGCTGGAAATAGTAAAAATATAAAAAAACAATGTGAAAATATAAAAAAAACATATTGTATAACATATTATTAGTTTTATACTAATTATTTTATATTACGAAAATTATTCATAATAAAAATTAATATTGAAAAAGGAAATTAATATTGATAGTATAAAAATAGAACTTCGTGAAAAATCATTATTTTCGAGTTAATTTTTATTCTACATTGACTCTAGTATATATTTACAAAAATTTTCTAGTGAGAAATTGTCAATTCAACGTTGAATCGACCACGTTTACATAGCATCCTTAATCAAGTTTAATAATATCTGTCGTGTGAAATTGATCCATCACAAGTATTTCTTTGAAGAATAAAATGACTGTGATTGGGTAATTTCTAATTACGGTTGTAAATCCGATTAAAGGATGATGACGTGTAAATGTAATTCTTTCTCGCTAGATTAACGGTATATTCACACAATTCGCATAGCCGCATAAACATATACATATATATATATAAAGAAAATTATCCAATCGTATTTCTCTTATAAAGACACACGTAAAATGTGATTGGATAATTTTCTTTACGCATACGTTTATGTGGCTATGCAAGTTGTGTGGATATACTCTTACACTTCGACACTGTCTGACTATAAATGCAGATGATGTAATAAGTTGAAATAAAATCAATGTATATTTGTTTCACTTCAATTTATTGCACTGCGTGTGCTAGTTGGGATAGCACAGGAATAAAAAACAGACTTTTACAAACATATATATATAAAAACTTACCATATATTAGGTGTACAACTTTGCTTCCGCCGTTTTCCTATAGATGGCTTTAGCGATAAGTGGTGGTCGAAATAAATAGATCATAGACGTCATACAATAAACTTGGGCATCTGTCAACATAACCCCATAGAAACATTAATCGATTTGTGTCTGCATCATAAATATTATTCTCGATTGAAAATGTCAGTTTACGAGCCAAATTCTCGTCAATTGCGGGAGGTTTTAATTTTTTGCTTCAATATGAAGAAATCTGCGGCTGAGATTCATCGAATGCTCTCAAATACTTATGGTGAGGCCGCTATTAGTGAAAGAACGTGTCGTGAGTAGTTTCAACGCTTCAAGAACGGTGATTTTGACGTCCAAGGTCATGCTCTGTATTTGGTGGGACTAGCTCGGCATAGTGTATTATGAACTGTTAAAACCGATTGAAACAATCACAGGCGATCGGTATCGAACGCAATTGATGCATTTGAGCCGAGCATTAAAAGACAAACGGCCGCAATACAAGAGACACGATAAAGTGATTTTGCAACATGACAATGCTTGACCCCATGTTGCGAAAGTCAAGACATACTTGGAAATGTTGAAATGGGAAGTCCTACCCCACTCGCCATATTCTCCAGACGTTGCTTCCTCTGACTATCACTTGTTTCGATCACACTGCCTGGCTGACCAGCACTTCTGGTCTTATGAAGAAGTAAAAAATTGGATCGATTCGTGGATAGCCTCAAAAGATAATCAGTTTTTTCGACGCGGGATTCGTACGCTACCCGAAAGATGGGAGAAAGTAGTGGCCAGCGATGGACAATACTTTGAATCATAAATGTATAACCAGTTTTTTACAATAAAGCCTTGAATTTCAGAAAAAAAACGGCGGAAGCAAAGTTGTACACCTAATAGAAAAAATGGCCTGTGAGAAGCTATTTATGTTTGTTAGCTATTCGGTCGAAAATTTTATAAATCTTCGTCGACTTATGCTTTTCTTTATCAAATCTTTTATGAATCTTTAATGAACGATTTTTTTAGATGCTCGTGCATCACTAATTCCAATGAATTTACCAGGTATACAAGTATGAAATGACGATTTTTTTCCCAAAAAAAACATTAAATTCGGAAGAATGATAAAAAGAGATTTATTCAAAGTATGCTCCATTGCTAGTTACACATTTTTCCCATCTTTCGGGCAATTTGTGGATACCACGCCAGTAAAAATCTTCCCCTTTTGCCGCGAACCATTCATCGAGCTATTTTTTCACATCTTCGTACGAACCAAAGCGCTGCTCAACAAGTGCGTGATCCATCGATGCAAACAAGTGGTAATCGGAAGGAGCCAAGTCTGGTGAGTAAGCCGCATGGGGTAGAACTTGTCAGCTGAGTGCTTCCAACGTGTCCCGAACTGATTTTGCCGTATGTGATGGAGTATTATCATGGAGAAAAATGATCTTGTGTTGCCTCTTTTGGTATTCTGGTCGTTTTTTAAGCAGCGAACGGTTCAAATCGATCAATTGTTGTTGATAGCGTTTGGTATTAGCGTTTCGCCAGGCTTCAATAGCTCATAATAGACCACACCTTTCTGGTCCCACCAAATATAGAGCATCGTCTTCCTGCCAAAGCGATTCGGACTTGCGGTCGATGTGGATGGTGCGCTTGGGTCTACCCATGATTTTTTGCGCTTGGGATTCTCAAAAAAAATCCACTTCATTCCCAGTAATGATACGATGCAAGAATGACTTTCTTCTGTATCGTTCGAGCAAAATTTCACATGTGTTTTTGCGCCTCTCCATCTGTCTCTCGTTCAATTCATGTGGCATCCATCTGCCGACTTTCTGAATCTTTCCCATCTCTCGTAGGCGATTGGAAATAGCTTGTTGACTAACGCTCAATTGCTCTGCGAGTTGTTTTTGTGTTTGTGAATCATCTTCATCCAGCAATGCTTGCAATTCCACGTCTTCGTACTTTTTGGGCGGTTTTTCGTGTTCCTTGTCTGCAACATCGAAATCTCCAATTTTGAAACGCTGAAACCATCGTTCACACGTTTTTTGCGATGGAGCATGTTCACCATAAGCTTCTCCAAATAATCGGTATGATTCCGCAGCAGTTTCCTTCAAATGAAAACAAAAAATTAATGCTGCTCGCGAATGCTCCTTATTTGGTACAAATTTCGTCATATTAAACACAGCAACACAATACTATGCAAACACTTTTCAATCAAATCACTTTGCGCGTTTGATACTTGTTGATGGTACAATAAAATGGAGTATAATGTTAAATCTTTATACTTCACACTGCATTGGTGCGCCATCTGTTTCTCAAATCGTCATTTCATATTTGTACACCTGGTAACATACATATTGCGCGTACATATTGCGCGTGATATTGCGTGTGCATTCACTGTTTTTCACCAGAGAAAACTGATTCATGATCATAATACACGCAGCGACAAGTTCTGAATTTTTTTGAATTATTGCATACTTGTTCACTATGTTTTTCCTTTTTATTAGCTAAATTATATTTGCAATCACAATATACGGACGCTGTACACAAGTTCCGGACTTTTTCGAACAGCATTCTTGTTGCTGCACATCAGATTTATGATGTAAGAATACAAGATATGTCATTGCGCATAATGGTGCGCATAATAGCAATACTGGAAACAACCAACGAAATTTGAGTAACAATGCATATAATAGCGCTGGAATATTGGAATAGCCAATAAAATTTTGACCACAATTCACTCTCCCACTGTGCATTCTCAGGAATGATACACCTTGGCTGCGATTGATTTGGACGCTCACGCGCTTTAAGCGCTCGTAATCATCATTCTGTCTTTATCGTTCATTAGACATGAAATAAAAATAGAACTACCGAAAGTGCTGAAAGCAAATCGACCAGTCTTTGTCTTCTTATATCATAATCAAATTGAAGCGTTAATGGAAGTAACTCAATGTTGTCAATGCTAAATATTTTTTACTGTCAATTTCATTGATATGCTATTGTCCTAACATATAATATTGAAAATTTGTATTTGTTTACATTATAAATGTAAGCTACAAATTCCTTTATCAGTAGTATATATTGCATTCAATGCATTTTAATAAAATTATTTAACATATATCATTGCATATGCTCGGACGCTTGACGCGTGTATTCTTCTAAATCTAAAATTCTGATTGGATAAAAGAATACACCAATAACAACGAGTGCTCACTCAACTGCTGACTACATACGTACGCGTTCAATGTTAAGCGAAGAGCACAGCTCTTGCATAACACGTAATGCATAAGAAAAAATAACCAATCAAAGTCCTTCGTTTCCTTCCTTTCCATGAAATAAAGAATTCTAATTAGTTGGATTTCTTATGTCTTCTGCGTTGTGCATATGTAAGAGCGCTCCGCGCTTTAGATTTCTAGTGAACGTATCAGAATGTGTCTTGATTTGGGTGATATATTTTCTGCAAAGTATTTCATTTATGAAGATTATGTTGGTAAATCGGAAAATATACAGAATAAGCACTAGTCTCCCACTGTTATGCTCATAGCGATACATATAGTCGGTATGATAGATTTCCTAATCTCAATAGGCGCCAACTTTAATGCTTAATATTGCGATTCGTGGAATAGAGCAACACTTTTTTCTGCCAGATTCTTTCATGTAAAAACGCATTGAATAAGCCCAATTTTATTGATTTTTAAGATGCGGCATCTGTATAATTATTATAAGCCAAGAGCTTCCAAGCAGATTCTATAAAGCTCGTCTAGATCCGTACTATAAACCTACAATGGTTTCAGTATCAACTCGCAGAGTTTGGGATAGGAAATGTAAAGCGAGCCTATTGAAAATGAAAAGGCAAGACGTAAGCATTAATATTTATAGACAATAACATTTTTACTTTTATTGTTAAGTTTGATTTTATTATTTTGATTAATATGCGTAATAATTAAACATGATGTAATTATAAATTAAAAAATTATTAATTAAATATATTTCAATTACTTATTAGCAAATTTAATAGTTAATTTTGATGTAATTATCAAAAATGTAATTAATGTTTATATTTTCTTTAATTACAAATAAAAACTTTATTAAAATGTATTTTATTTACTTTATGATAAATATAATTGGAAATAAAAATCTAATTTCCTTTAAATTATAAAAGTAAAGAGTAAATAATCCAGAATTCCATTACATTCATAATTAATACTATATTTATCTTTGTTTCATTTTATCATAAATATTTATAATACATTTTTAGGATACATGATTACATTATAGATACATCTTTACTCAATATCAATGTTAATTATACTGAATGAATCAATATGAATTAATATTTATATACTGAATATGAATAACATGTTACTTGTATCGCTGTTACTTTCTTTATTGTTGATTCGTTATAACTATTGATTTGATAATGACGATTTTTTTATGACTAACAGTAACAGGATTAGTAAGTCTCTCAATCATTATTTGTAACGAGTTGAAAAAGTCATTTACTGAAAAAAATAACTTGACTTAAAATGCATAAAAATAATTTGATTTAACGCGTTATTTTGTGTACTTTCCTTACTTATAACAACTGATATTATTTGTTACAAATTTTTTTTTCAGTAAGTAAATGCATAAGATGATAAGTTATTGAGTTATCCGGAAAGTTCGTGCTGATGTTGAAGGAAAATTGAAACGCAGAAAATTTAATTTTAATACATATATATATACATTTAATTATATAAGTTAGTTGGCACGAACTTTCCTGACAAGTCACTTTCAAAGTGACTTTTCCAACTTTAGTATAACCTGAATAACCTTACGTAACGTTTAAAGTTAATCACGATTACAGTCATAATAAAATGCAATGTTATTATCAAATTGTCATTACAAAAAATAATGATAAAAGAAACAACGTTACTTTTCATCCCTATGTTTAAATATGTTTGTCTGAAATTGAAACTACAATAACTTATAATTATATACTTTATATTTCAAATATAGATATAATTAATAATAATTAATAATAATTCATAATAATTAATATAAAGAAATATGTGCTTCAAAGATTACGACAATATCTTTTTTTTTTTCAGACAATGAATCTCTACAAAATACCACACCATCTATGCCTTTCATGAATTATCCAAGCGATACTACTTGCGTATTGAAAAAAGATTCTACTGAGAAAATCTTTCAGAATAAGTTATATGAAGATTTGCTGTATGATATTGAAGATAATGAGTTAGAGAGATTAAGAAGATCTGTTGTATAATAATATTGAAGATAATCATAATATGATGTTGTTGAGAAAGGACAGGATCATCTTTTCAATATAAACGACAATTCAATGTAAGCGACAATAGTAGAATAATATTTAAAAAAAGCGGTCTTACTATAAATTCGATGGCGAAGTTTTGTTTGCGTTACGGAATTGCCTTCAATGCGCGTAAAAGTCTAATTAAATTTATTAAAACTTGTGCAGGTCCCAATTTTTATGTGTTGAAGGTGTCACATTATTTTTTGAAAACTTTTTCTCCCAGATAAAATAATCTTTCACTATTATTGTGAAAATTATTATTGTCATATATATTCAAGTAAGCGAAAAGAATTTAAACCTTCGATAAAATTATGCGAATTTTGTTTGTCTGAATGTACAATTAATTTGTCTTGTGATATTTTTTCTTAATGATTGACTTGCGATTTCAATTAGAGTGTCTCTTGAGGAATCAAAACATTCATTCAATGTTGATCCAACTTTTAAAGTCACAAAATACAAACAAACTAAGCGATAAATGCATTCGAGATATACATGACGGAAAGTTATATGAAAAATGTTTGTCGACATATGAGAATATTTTAAGTTACAACGCCAATACGGATGGTGACGCTATTAGGTAATAAAAGTAAACGCAATATTTGTCAATTATTTTGAATGATCTGCCATTATCCATAAGATTTAACACATTAGTTATTATCCCTCCTAACATGTTGTTAGGAGGGATAATGATTGTGAAGAATGAGCCTACATATGAGCTTATGAATCTGTACATGAAAACATTTGTATAGTAAGCAGAAATTTTAATGAAAAATCCTGTGGTTCTTCGTATGACAGTCGATGATCCAGAAACATTATTTACACCAATGTTATTATGTTTTCCAGTAGAGTCAGTTGCTCGAGCTATAGTACAGTACCGTATTAAATTTAACGGGTACTTCGACAGTTACTGTTATCAGCAGAAATACAATTACAATGATATCCTTTCAAAAATAAAAGTGAAATAAGGACGCATAAATCCCATATGCGTGATGTACAAGTATATGAGTTCTATGATGAATTCTACAAAATCTCGAGTAAAAGGCAAATCCGCGTTAACTTCCATTTCACATTTTGATATGGTATGAAGCTTCCCAAATATATAATAATATAATATATATAATAATATGTACACAACTTTACTAGGCGTCATAAAATATACATGGGAGTTGTGGTTTAATTTATTAAATCATCAAAACAATATATCGATGAAAGATTATTACTAATTCGACCACCTCACGATGTATATAAATGTATATAAATTGCTTTTTGCAATTTCCGACTACTACAATTATAAAGCAAAAGATTGGAAGTCATGGTTCCTGTATTATTGTATATTCGTTTACTATGATTATGATGTGTCAAAAAAGTATGTTTATCATTATACTCTACTTGTAAAATCCAACTTGTAAAAATTTTCGTTTTATTCAAATGTGAAATTATAGAAAATGAACTTCAACAATGTGAAAAGGACTAAAATTTGTTATGATTTTCGAAATATTGTATGGAATAGAGGCAATGCGTTTTAATGTCCATATGCTTCTCTATTTGATTCTGTTAATGAAGATGTCCGGATCTCTTTGAGCAACATCTACCTTTCCTTTCGAAAGCAATATTTATTTCTTAAAAAGATTAGTTAATGGAACGAAAGACGTAGCAAATTGCCAAGAAATCACTGCAAGTATTATCCTATCAAGTTGAAATGTCGAGTTCCGCACCAAATAATGTTAACTTTTATTGTGATGAATTGTTCTCTAGAACCGGTCAAGTGAAAACGTTGTAGTGAATTGTGGCATAACATTTTTCGAAAAGCGAGCTTTAAATTTCTCAGATCATAATACATCTATATCGAGAGAGATTTAAGACAAATATATTTATAATAAACAGGTATATCACAGTATCAATTGTATTCGTTCTCAACAATGGAATAATTCGATAATACAATTGAAGTCTTTAAATATTGTACAAATTTGCGAAATAGTAAACATTTCTGGATGTCATTTTATAGTATCGCCATTAAATGTTGAAAAAGTTATATTTCTCCCGAAAAGAACATAGAAAGTAATCTAATGTGTGATATTGATTAACTAAAATAATTGGAGAATTTGAAATGCATATTGAAATGTGGAAACTTACATTTTTAGAAGAGCACGGTCGATTCATGGTTCTGATTAGCGAAGCATTAGGAAAGATGATTTTTCTCAATTTCGAAGTCCATTATATGTATGTAGTATACCAAACGTGATCGAAATAAATTGAAGATTTAAATTTAATTGCATGAAGAATTACTTGTTTCACAACTTGAGAATATTAATTATCATCTAGCCTGCATAAGAAAATTTTCATATTTCACGTACACATTACAAAAGGGCATTAAAAATAAATTTCTGAAACGTAAATGTTGCTTACATGTACATAAAAATTTATTTTTTAGAGCTTTTCTTTAGTGTGTACGTGAAATATGAAAATTCTATCTTAAATAAGCATGTGTTCACGATATAAAATGTAATCATTTAATTAGTAAAAACTTGATATAATAAAAAAAATTTTTACTTGTAAAAGTTGAAATAAAATAGTAATTACTGAAATTGAAATTCCATAGTTATTATTATTTTAAAACTTTTATACAAAAAATATACGCTAGCTGTAGCTATAAAGGAAACGTATTAATATAAAATATATGATATAATCCGATTAATTTATTAGATGTGGGAAAAAGTTCGTGGTGTTTTTCCCATTAGATGGCATTAAAAAAACGCCACGAACTTTTTCCCACATCTAATATTAATTAAAAATAAGCGATTAATTTATTAATTAATAAAATTTATATGTAATATTTATTATATATATTTACGTAGTTCTTTTTATGTTTATTTTAACTATTAAATGAAGTAGAATTCTCATATATTTTTACAATACAACTTTTTTTTAACTTAGTTGAATTAAAACGAAAAGTTTCTTATTCATAATTCTGAATAAAATAGCATTCATGATGCATTTTTAAATGAAACAATGGATTTTCTTCTCACATTTTGAATTGAATAGCATTTATAGCTTATTTTAAAAGAAAAAACTTTTTTTTATTCAATTGGATTAAAAAACTGCATTTCCTATTCCCAATTTTAAATTGAGCAGTATTTCATGATGCATAGAAAACGCTAATATTATTTTTTAAATTGAAAGGTATAGAGATATGCAATTCCTATAAATGAATAAAAATACATTCAGGAATGAAAAAGCATAGACATTTGCTTTATGCAATTTCTACAAATGAATAAAAATGCATTCAAGATTCAAAAGGATTCGTTTTAACATTCATGAATCCTGAAAATCTGAATCCATTTTAATCCATTTCAATCCTTCTCGTTTGCTGGATATGGAGGCTGCGTTCGTTTTGGCACAGCGCTTGTAAGCACCAATTATCTTTGTTTAATAAATAACAAGGCTAAGTATTGTGAGCGTCAAGACAAAAACAGCCAGAGTAATAAGTAAGAGTAAGAAATTGACCAATCATAATGTCGATTATTTTTCTCATATTCGACTGTGATTGATTAATTTTTTTTCTTTTGTATTATAAATGATAAATCACATAAAAAATCCAGGATGGCCGCTCTTAGGTTTCTCTCTACTACTAACCTGGGCTATATTCTGTAACTGTTTTAAGATTTGTTCGTGTCGCATGCTTCAGCTTGTTCCAATGTGCTCCTGCTATAGCTTCTACTCACTCAACGAGCGCGTTAGAATGAGTAAAGCTAAGGAGCATTTTAGAGCATGTTAGAGCGACGCGAACAAATCTTTACATTCCTATCGACAGTTATATCGGTGTCGTTGCGCAGCTTTTTCACTATATAAAATATCTGCGCAACGACAACTGTCGGTAGACGTGTAAAGACAGTTACGGAATCGCGCCCCTGCTCAATTCAAGCGGTTGAATATGATTGATTGGGTCTAAGTAACAACCAGTCATGTTCATTTGCTCAGCGAGAGCCGATTTGTCAACTTGAACGCACTCAATTTGACACTATCATATGCTGCTATTATCATATGTTGCGGTTATTTGAATTAGGCATTATATCATTATTATTTTACTTATTTTTGTCTTTTTAATTATTTGCTATTTATTTTTAATTATTTGCTTGTACAATATGTAATATAATGAATTTGGTTTTATCTTTTCCCATAATATAATTTTTCATAAACTTCTTCCCATTCTAATATTAATGTTTTTTCTTTTAGGAAACGATAAAAATGTTATACATTTTTATTGCTTAATTGTACATAAGGTAGTTGGCCTAGAAATCATCAGGATAGAAGTAATTGCAAGTTCACATATTAAATACTTTTTAGTGCTTTCTTTCGTGAGGCTTACTGATATTTTTATTGATTTCAAGGAAGTATTTACAATGTTGTATTACATTATGAAACTTATAATAAAATATTAAAAATAATTATTTTTAATAAAAAAATAACACGTAAAAAATAAAAAAATGGAAAAAAAATCAAAAATTTTTAAGATAAATTAAGAATTTTAATAAAACATAAAATTTAATAAAACATTAAAATATATAATTAATATAAAAAATAAAATATAATTAAAAATTTTTTAAAAATTATTAAATTAAAATACTTATTGATTAAATTGAATATGCACAGTAATACAGTCTATATTTTCGAGTCTATATTTTCAATCAAATACTTCATTGAGGTTAAGAGACTCTATTTGACATCTCATGTGATTTTGGAGTATGTATTGGCAATTTGCCTGAAGTAAATTGAGCTTCGAGTTATAAATCGAGATCGCAGTTTTATATACACTATCATAAATTATTGTTTCATACAAATTTCATAATTTTTTTTTTACGTAACAAGCACTGGTTCATCAAAGCACGTAGTCATTCGAGTCACCAATTTGTCGATTACTGGGACCAGGGGGCAGAAAAAAATTCTTATAAATTGAATAATAATATAAATTCCAAATAAAAAAATTAGATCCATAATTATTATCTGGACATTCTACGGACCAGTTAGTTATAGGCATAGTCGAGTTAATAAATAGATATGCAAACAAATAAAGATTGATCACTAGATCATTTCTGTGTCGATAACTGGTATCTATCTTTAAATCTAGAACAGAAATCAGCACTATTCGAATAAAAACTAATTTTACAATTCTTTTCTATTAAAACAACTATTATTTATTGAAAATTTGTAATAATGATAGTTCTGAAAAGAATAAAATATATAACAAATTATAAAAATATATATATTATATATATATTATTATATATATGTTATATATATTATATATATATTTATATATATATTATATATTTTATAAAAAATTATAAAATATAAAATTATTTTATATATATATGTATGTATATATATATATATATATATATATATATATA
>NW_012130088.1:3050826-3054133 GCF_000143395.1 Atta cephalotes
ATATATATATATATATATATATATATTAATGTATAATAAAAAACATACAATTTTGACATTGCTTGATGAGAATATATTTCGTTAGTTTGACCATACTTATCTATGACATATTATTATGAACAGAGAAAGTGATTTAAGTACTTGAAAGTTTATACTCAGAAACACTTGACGTACGATTAAATTAAATATTCGACTTGAAAATAATTATGATATTGTTACGTTTTGGCGATATCATCTTTTGATTAAAATTTTTTTTCCCTAATAATTATACGAAATTTTATCTAATAATTATACGGACTCAATAGTGCTATCAGAGAATTACCCATATTCGTTCGGTTTGCGCAGACGGACCGCTCATTTTACCCTCTTTATTGATATTTATAGGCTCGACGTTGGCTGCCGGCAAGAGAGCTCGGATGCCTTAATTTTATTTTGAATGTTCCGCAATTAGTCGTATATACAATGTTTGCAACGCTCGCATGTCATTTTTTAAGATTTAATGATAAGGATTAAATTATGCTTGCGAGCGTTGCGAATGTTAAGTAAAACGCACCCAATAACGCATACTGAATGGCGGCATTTCTCTTCCACAGCCTACGTGATCACGAGCTGCGTGAACTACATGAAGTGGTACTTTTCTCCACGAAAAGAGTATATTAATTTCTCATTTAATTTCACAAGAGGATAAGCGATAATCTCATTTTTCATATGATTCAAGAGTATCTAAAAATATTCTGCTTTTTCTTTTTTACGAACAAATTTATCTGTTCCATAGATGATATAAATATAATTAATTGGTTTAATTAATCATTAAAATATTAAATCTAGATTAGCAAAAATAATTTTGTTTCGATTTTCATAATAACGCAACTCACTATAAGGCAACAGTGTAGGTCCTTTGTTTTTTATATTTTATATTATCCTTTGTTTTCTGTTTTTAGAATATTTGAATAAAGTCAGTCTTCGAAAGTATATTATTACATTTAAAATTTCAGTTATTCATATTGTACTATGCAAATTTACTCGAATTGTACTAGTTCATTTTGTACATGCATATAATACGCTCGATATATTCTAGCTAATGCTAATATTCCTGAAATATTCATAAAAGGTTTCTAAAATTCTCCAAAAAACATTTTAAGAGTATTCTGGAATATTCCAAAATATTTATGGAATGTAAAAGCAACATTCAAATATCGAATAAAAATTTCGTATCGTTACATATTCCGTGAATATTCCATAAATCTGCAAAATTTTAATTTTTCCAGAAATTTCAGATTCGTCTCTAAATCAGTTTTTAAACAAAATTTTGCTTTGAAAAACACATTTTCATCTTGGAGTCAAATTTTGGAGTTTACAGGCAAAATGCTGCGCTTCTTATATTCTCTCTCAGATGATTTTTATTGTTAATAATAAGTGCTGTCCGCGGCCCTCCATCGACAGAGAATGCGTACTGCGCTCGCTCGTGATTTTCATAATATATACAAGGAGTATTCATACAATATTCTGAACATTTCATCGACATTTATATATTCTGTGACGATTCTTTCCCTGTGCCGGAATATTCGGACATTACATTAGGAATATGAATTGAACTTTCTATATTTAGCATTAACTAGATTTGATTTATGCGGAAATATGATTTTATCTTAGTATTTTAACACCAAAATTCAAAAGCTTCGATAATTTAAACGAGATATAATATAAAAAATAATGATTATTTAGTAAGGAATCTCTCGACGGTTTTTTTTCATTGCCCTCATATTAAATATTATAATATTAAAAATTATTTTGCAATTGTTCAAAGTACATTATTATTTCTTTATGTAATAACATGATAACTATTGGCAGAAGAGATATTTCTGTAGATTTACAAAGAAGAGTTTGCAAGTCCTTGGTTCTAACTCTCACCTGATGGCACTTTGAACATATCGATAGATCAGCTGAAAATGGAAATATATTTTTTATGCATATGTCAATCGTACGTTAGGAGGTCAAAACAGTCTGCGAAGTTTAATTCAGGATTGTGAAAAATGTGAACCTATATATTAAACGAAAGTTCTAATATAGCCTTGGTCATAAGTATAAGACATATAAATTGACATAAATGTCCTTTATTAAACAAAAAATAAATGAAAAAATAGTTTTATTGAAAAATATTTATTTTTATGACAATTTATATTTTGTTAGTTTATATACAATACAGTTTTTGTATAATTTATATTTTATTAATATTGTTAGTTTTTTGTGACTTTTATTTATTGCTCTTTTTAAGAAGATGCAATAAATGGAGGATGCTTTATACATACTCATGGCCAAGTCTATAATACCACGGTAGTGTCGCTGCGCTTGGCTTAGCGCCGAGCCACTACCGTGTCTCCAGATTTGTAGAATCCTATATTCAATATTTTTCCAAATATTCTTCTTCCTTCTATCTGATTAATTAGTATATTAGTACTCGACGAAGATTTTAGTCTTCAAGATAAGGCGTAAGTCACAGCTTCTTCTCATGATTTTATTTCTTCTTATTATATTTTTATAACGTTTCTCAAATCACGAATCGCAATTTAAGCTCTCGATGACATCACCGACCGACGCATCTGATTATTCCTAATAACATGAATATACTAAGTATTTTGGTAAATTTATGCATCCAATATAACCTGTAACACATTGATATCACTGGTTTATTCCTCACAGTATGTTGTCAGCCTGAAAGAATTGTAAGGTATGAAATTGAAATAGTTACCTCAATAATCGACTTTTGGCGTTACTTAACGTGTCTAAATTGTCTTTCAAAATATACTTTCGAATTCCTAACATGTATTGATGTAAGTATATGTCCCAATCTACGTTTTTAATATCCACGTCAAAGTTGCTACACTCTTTCGAGGCTTTTACAAACTTTACCAGTTTCATCATGTTATTTGCATGAAATTTCCACTCGTTCATCGCGAAGAATTCTCCAGTTTTAGCGGCACGTTCAAATCGTTTTGTGATTTTCATCATTCTAAAAAGAAACAGTATATTTATTGCTATTTAATCAAATTTCTACATGATTAAAAGAAGAAATTGAGAGAAGGTATACTTACATAGGTTTACAACCTTGGACTCTTAATATAAGATCTACGATGAATGCAGGTAAAAAGTGTAATGTGGCCACTATGATAGCGTGAATAAATTTATTTGTCCTAAATGTGACATCCGGATACCACATCACGTATTTCGATGGTGATTCTATAGCGTGTTTCCTCGTGAGATATCCAAATTCGCCCCATCAATAAAGATTATAAATATATATATATAA
>NW_012130088.1:3056499-3063495 GCF_000143395.1 Atta cephalotes
CGTATATCATTAGAACAATTAATATTATTTCAGCTAATAAAAATATTACAATATTATTAAAAACAAATTATTATCATAAGTATTATAATTTGTACATTACTATTGAGTTGTCCGGAAAGTTCGTGCCGAAGGAAAATTGAAACGCAGATTTAAATTTTAGTATACATTTATTAAATTATATAGGTTAGTCTAGTTAGACTACGAACTTTCCGGACAACCCAATACTATATTTAACATTAATTATATTTTTTTATGTTCCTCTTTCACAACATCTTTGAACAGATATGTTACAACTATCTATCCATTAGCATTAGGTGTCATGGTTCTTCGAGTAGTTTCCGTACAATCACAGAAAAATATCGAATTTACTTATTGCATTAGTGGCACTAGTAGTATATTTTTATGCTGACTAGATCAATTCAAGATTTTATTTTCAACCGAAAATTAATTGAATTTAGAGCCAAAAGTCCATCACGAAATCAATAGAAATTTCGAAAACTTTCTACTTTTATTTTTGACATCGACGTCTTTTCGACAAATTATTTCTAACTGGGTAGTTCGTTGTTTTTTATCAGTTCAAAATTATTCAATTAGGAATAACTAATTTCAAATCATTTCATAATCTCAGAAAGAAATATATATTAATATAACAAATATTTATTTGTAACTATGTATATGTATATTTTAAATGACAAAAATGAAGATGGACAGCCTCCCTCAATAATTTTGATCTTGATATATATTGTAATAATCTTGAATGACCTTGAAGAAATTTTAATTATTGGATTATTCGTTAAAAACTTATTAATGAAAACAGTTTTGAAAAATATATACTATTTATACTCTTAGCTAGATCTTACTTTACATGAAATTATGTAAAAATTATTATGTAAACAGGGGAAAAGATATGAGATAATTCTTAATATTGTATTGCAGAAATATCCAATCAAATCGTTAATGAAATCGACATCGAATCGACGTCGATTCGACATCAATTTGATACTTTCGATTCGATGTCGATTCCATTATCATTTCTGATTGGGTAAGACATTATTTAAAAAATTTTTTTTGTTAATAACTTTCTAACGAGTAACAATCAATGATTAAAACTTTAAAATCACTCAGGGTTATGACAGAATCTTGACAACATATATCAAGGTCAAAGTCATTGGAGGAGGGTCCTCCTCATTTTCATTTTTACCATTAAAAAGTTTATGATCGACTTATTAATTCCTAAAATTAAAAACATAGTTTTGGTTCTGATTTCCAAATGAAGATTTGAGCTTACAATTAGTTAACTATGATTGTACCTGTAATACCACAAGTATTATCTATCCATCCTGGAAATGGTTCTTGATACGCGGCGCAGACTATACTTGGTCGTACAATAGCGATTGGTAAACCGCTTCCTTTAGACACCACGATCTGCTCTGCCAAACCTTTCGTCAACGTATACGTATTCGGATGTTTGCCGATCAATTTCTTCTCTATTATTTTTAATGTTTCGTTGTCCAAATTTTCGCACATATCGATCACCGTGTGCGGCTTCACTTCTGTGCTGTAACATTATCAAGCACACTTTAGAAATTTAGACGATCCGTAATTCGCATCAAAATTAGACAAAATTTTATTTTTAATTTTGTATATCTTGTATGAAAAAAAATGATATATTAACAACATTTGTTAACAGCCGCAGTCTAATTAAAAATAATCTTATTGATGAGAGTACGATAAAATAAAACATACGTGAATAAAAACATACGTGATGTTATAATGTTTATTAAGAGGAAAGAAACAGAGATGTGAATGTGACAAAAGTTACAATCAAGTCTAGTTTCCACCGAGGGTTTAATCTGGATCAGAATGTAAGAACCAATCAACTGTAGTCAAGCATTACCCTGTTCGATGGTAACAGAGGAATATTCGACTAGTTGGTACTGGAAACTAGGCCAATGATATAAGAAAAGAAAGATTAAAGGAATAACGAAAACATAAAACGCACGAAATGATTGTTTATTTTATAATAAATATGTATAACGGGAGAAAATGATTATCAATAAAGGGTGATCACATCACAAATGTTAATACATCAAATGTTAATACATCTTCAAAAATGCATTTATTTCAAAATAAAATGAATGAACAGATCAACTAAAGTCCATCGCTGCCTACTACTTTTTCCTATCTCTCAGGCAATTTTCCATCTCGAAAAAATGACTCGTTTTTGAAGGCGATCCAATTTTGGAGCCAATTTTCGATTTCTGCGAAAGAAGTGAACCGATGACTTGCTGTATCCTTCGGAACAACCAGTAATCAGAAGAAGCAATGTCCGGAGAATACGGCGGGTGCGGTAAAACATTTGAGCGTTTCTAAATATTTTTTTATGACTTTAGCGACATGAGGCCGAGCGTTGTCATGAAGAAGAATAACTTTATCATATCTTTGCTCGTATTCTGGCCGTTTTTTGCGCAATGCATGACTCAAACGAATCAATTGTAGCCGATACCGATCACTCGTAATGGAATCGCTAGGTTTTAGCAGTTCATAGTAAACAAGACCTTTTTGGTCCCATCAGATGCTGAGCATAATCTTTGAACCATGAATGTTCGGCCGTGGTGTTGATGTTGAGATCGATGGCAACGATTGATCAGACTTAGCGTAGTATTTTTTCTTCTTGAGATTGTCGTATAATATCCATTCCTCAGTCACAATCCGATGCAAAAAACCTTTTCTCTGTTGTCTTTGAATCAGCTGTTCGCAAGTGAAAAATCGCTTTTCAACGTCTCTTGATTTCAGTTCATAAGGCACCCAATTTCCTTGTTTTTGAATCATTCCCATGGCTCTCAATCATATAGAAACGGCTTGTTGAATTACCCCCAATGATTCTGCAAGCTCCTCTTGCGTTTGACTCTGATCTTCTTCGAGTAATGCATTCTTTGTCTTCGAATTTTTTTGGCTGTCCAGAGCGAGGCTTGTCTTCAACGCTGAAATCTCCATCCTTGAAACGTCGAAACCATTCCCTACATGATTTATCAGTTGGAGCAGTGTCACCATAAACTTTGACAAGCATTCGATGGGTTTCAGCCGCACTTTTCTTCCAAGTAAAGCAGAAAATCAAAACCTCCCGCAAATGCTGCTTGGTTAACACAAAATTCAACATTTCAAACACAGTAAAAATCAAGGTTTTTATATAAAACTCAAAGCGATATAAATTGAATATTATTAGCAGATGAACCTCTCTGAAACCGCCAAAATCAGTTGTCATTATGAACCCTTCACAACAATTGGAGTCATCTTTAGGGAAACGGACCGAACTAATTTGTACTCCCAATAATTCAACAATTAATGAAATAAACGCAATTAATAAAATAAATTCTTGTTTTAATGAAATATTTATTTTTATTTATTTGTTATTTGTTTCTGTTATTCATTAATGTTGTTCTTAAATTAAGATTATTTTCGATTATATAGTTATTGACTGTTATATATATAATATATATATAATGTTGTTAATAAAACATTGTCACGTCTTAATGTACTGAGAAAAAAGTTAATTTAATTATTAATTTAATTAAATTAGGTTAATTTGTTTATATTTTTTTGGTTGAAGAATGTATCTAAATAAAATGTATTATAATTTTATTTAAATACATATATTCTTCAATGAAAGAAATAAAGATGAACTGAACTAACTTAGTCAAACGAACAATTTTTTTCAGTATATTTATATTATTCAGTATATTTATATTACAAGGTATTAAGACCATCATAATGAGAGTAGATTCCTGAGAATCATTTTGAAATGAAAATTCTAATACCAAAATGTTAAGATTTTAATAGTTTTTGAATTATAAGCACTTTAAAGTTATTGAATCATACCGCCTAAAGTTCACGCGTTCAGATGTGATACAACAGAAAATCCAAGCGCATTTAAGCGCACGGTAACTTTAGGTGATATGATTCACATAAAATTATGAGTGGAATTGTTACGATTATTGTCGATAATCGTAAATTATCATAGATTAATTACAGATAATTTGAAGTGAATTTTAAGAGCGTTTTTAAATGCCTCTTGCATCGAAAAACAATTCTGGCAATGAGTCGCATAAAATACAATTTACATTGTGTATATAATGAAAAATTTGCAATGTGAATATTGTATTGTAATATGATTGCGAACAAGAAATAGCTGTCTGACTGAATATACTGAATATACATTTATAACTTAGTCATTAAGTTCCCCTTCCGTTCGATTTGCTTATCGGACATTGTGTTCTTGAAGAAAAACGATTCACTCGTCTATGACCTGCACATTTCTATTTCTGTTATTTTAACAAAAGCGCTTGTCAATATTAATATGATCAATTTTATTCTCTTTTACATATGAGAAACATATGGGTAATTGAACATTATCAACCGCAAGCCTAATAAGCTTTTTGTCAGCACTTACCAATCTATTAATTAACAGTAACTTTTTTATTATTCTTCATCATTTTGTTGTTTAGAATATATACTATTCAGAATATATACTACCTAAATCTCTTAGAATGGAAATTGAGTTAGTCTTAAAAAAAGAGTAAAAATTTTTCACTGTTAAACAAGAATGGCAGACTTTCACTTTTTTGAAATGAGATTCAGATTTTCCAAAGAAAAAATCTCATTTCTTTTTTTAAAGTAAAACTTTATATTCCTTGAAGTGATTTTTACTTCAAAAGAGTAAAATTTTCTTTTAGGTATTCACAATCCTCATTTCAGGCGAGCTAGGTTTGAACTAATTAGATTTATTAATGGTTTGAAAAATCGTTTTTCAAATGAAAGACTGATTCAAACCTAACTCAAATTGGATCTCAGGTTAAATCATGACTATGAATATGACTCTAAAAGAATGAAAATCTGTCTCATTGTTTAAGAGCGAAAATATTTTCACTCTTTTTTTAAAACTGACTCAATTTTCAGTCTTTTGGAGTGATATTTCATTCGAAAAGAATTTAGAGATAAGTAGCAGGAAATAACGCTTTATCATTATAATTACTTTTTTCAACAAATAGGTAAAGACGTTATATTTCTTATTTGTAATATTAATAGTAATATATTTATATATTTTGGATGACGATAACGAATATAATTTTTATTTTTACTTTATTTTGTATACATATAATATATATAAGGAACGTGTATAAGTGAACTTTTTGACCATGTTGATCAAGCATAATCACTATAGATCTCATGTTGAGCTATATTCAATTAGTAAACATCTGCAAGTATCGATAAACAACAAGTATCGATAACGAGTTATTTTTAGAAAACAGAACGATAACAAGTTTATTTTATGATAGTTGTGAAACTACTTTCTCAACTCTAATATATATACTGATCATCCGATTTCGTATGAAAAACAATAATATGTTATCAGTCGACAACGTATGTCATTTTATATGTAAGTATATTTTTTTATCTGCGTTAAATAAAGTGTTAGCAATATCGTGGAATAACAGATCTCTGTGATAAAATAGTCCTCAGTATAAAAATATCCGAGTATTATATTATTTGTATAGCTATCACATGTATGTAACTTACATGTATATCGATTCTTCAATCTCTCGTCGATCAGCATTACTGTAGGCCGTGCTGACGTGAATGACGCTAATAAGGTTTGTCATACGCTTGCACAAGTCCAGCATACGATCTGTACCCACCATGTTCAGATTAACGGCGATTTTCAGCGGCTCATCAAAACGTACAGTGGCTGCACTATGAAACACGATGTTAACTCTCTGTATCAGCATATCCCTGTCTTCGGGTTGGAGCCCTAGCTCTGACAGACCCACGTCACCTTTTATGGGAAAGATCTTGTTCAAGGTACTCGGAAATTCCGATCGTATTCTGTCAAAAACCTATCAGAGAAAGAAGCACTTTTCGCATATCGTTTCATGTCATCGTTTAAAAGCGTATGAAGAGCGCGCGGAAAAATATCAAATACAATATTATATATATATATATATACAAAATAGCTACTAAATAATTTAACAGATTTTAAGGAGTGATTTCTTATATAAATTCAAGATAAAAACTTCATATGATCGTATGTCCGAAACAGCTTATTGTCAATTTCAAAGATATAGATGTCAAAGATGAAGGAAAAATTTGATTTTTTTTTAATTTTAAAGACCATTCGAGTTATTTTTAATGAAACTTTCTACCTACATGTTTAAAGTTTTATTAAAATAACTCGAGTGGTTTTTTAAATTTTTGGAAAAAACAAAATCTTTCCTCGTATAAATATATGTATATATACAAAAATTTTTTATGAGATATTTTTTAATTATTTTATCGAGTATACTCAATCAGCTGAACGTCTTTACTTTAAACTATTTCTTCAAAAACTCAATTATTTCCGAGATATAGGAAATAATTAAAAAACGTCAGATTATAAGTTTAAAATAAAATTTTTTTATTATTGCAATAAATGTTCAAAATGTTTATCATGTTGACCTAAACATGCCTGTAATTTTCGTAAAAAGTTAGCTTTGATTTTTTTCTATCTCTTGAATCGCGTTATTTCGCGAAAAATATTTTTTATTCTTTCTATTATGTTTTCCAGAGTGGTAGAATATTGAAAGTAAGCCAACTCTTTTACTTTTTACTTTTATTTTGAATATTTTGAACATTTATTATTGTAATAATAAAAAAATTTGTTCTCATAATTTGACTTCTTTTAATTTATATCCCAAAAACAGTTGAGTTTTCAAAGAAATAATTTAAAATTCTAAAACAAAGGATGCTTAAGTACTATCGATAGAAAGACTAAAAAATATCCCTTAAAAAAATTTATTCATTAATAATAAAGAATTAAGAACATTTAAGATCACTCAAGGTCATTAAAGTATGTTTCCTTACTTCCTATTAATATAATTTTGATATTATAACCTAATTAGCATACGATATTAAAAACATTTTTTTTTTAATATTTAATGTAAAAGTATTAAATAAATATTG
>NW_012130088.1:3065456-3070430 GCF_000143395.1 Atta cephalotes
ATATATCACATATATATATATATATATCACACACAAACTAACTTATAGTTCGTCCACCGACAGCTCAAAATAATTTAGTTTTTTTTTCAAAATAATTTAGTATGTTATAGGAAAATATTAAAATCCTCACAATTTAAAGAGGATAGTTTATTTTTGTGTGACGAAAATGACAAAAATAACATTTAATCATATTTTTAAAAGTATCACGTTCTTTTTGCCAATATGATTATAATTAGTCAATGTAAGTTTCTATTAAGTTGAAAAATAATTTTTTCTAGGCAACTTAATTTTTTGAATTGTATCACTTTTGAAACAATATGTATATATGTATATATACGAACGGGATTGTTCAGTAGTTCCTTAAAACGTTGCTCAACGGATAGGCCTTTTTTTGGACGGATTAAAACGAAAATTGTGGCTACCCGGGGACACGAACGTAGCAGCTTTTCTAGAAGGGCTTTTCCTAAGAAGCCAGTAGCGCCGGTTAAAAGAATCACTGTTTCAGCGAAGAATACGTCAATTGAACTTCCCCTCGAATGATCTTCATCGTGTCCTGAATTGGTTTGTGCGTTCGTCGTACCCATTTTTGGTGTTTGTTTTAAACTCTACACAACTGTGAAAACATATTAGACAATAAATTAACAAGGCGGTCATTGCTATAATCTTTTAAGAATAGATATAAAGATGATCTTTTCTCAATTAAAAACTTTTGTTGGATTAAATAAGATGTCTGAGATAGAAGAGATCGTATAATGTATTTAAGGAGACATTTTTTTTTTAATATTAATTTTCAAAATTTTTTAAAACTATTATTTTTTCAATTTTTTAATTTTATTCATTAATATATGAATAAATAATAAATGAATGTTTATTTAAAAGAAAATTTATAGCTTTTTATGAAATAATATTTTAATTCATTATTTTGAATGATTTTTTTTTGTTGCCTATGTATAAAGAGTGCAAAAGTACATATATTTAGAGGCGATAAAATATTGTACTTGGAAACATGAAATAAGTCGCAAAGAAGTAATGTTATGATTGTTTTCTAAACCTCCGTCAAATTAGACTATATAAATGACGCTAGAAATGGCTGAATGATAACGACACTATACTCATTTAATTAAATAAAGGAATTAGTTTAATATGAAAATGTACAATAATTAGGGGAGACTGGAGACAGTTGCAACGGAGGTAAGTTGTAATAATGCATACATATATCTTTTAAATGATAAGAGATAAGATGATCATATGAAGAACAAAAATAATCGATATCGATGCCTGCATCTGCCTCATATCATCAATCGTGCGTGCGCCATATGTAAAAGAAGTTATATGTACTGTGCTCAGACAAGCCACGTAGATGTATAAATTTATGATTTTATACTTTTTTTGCTTTAAACTTTCAAATAAAATGCTTTTTATCATATTTTCATTTTATTAATTCAAAAATACGTTTTCTCAAGCTGTGTGCATATCTTTTTTTAAATATTTTTAAGTGATTTCAAATATATTCATATAAATTTTAACAACGGTTTGGGAAAATTATCATCGCTAGAGTATACAACAGAGTTGTAACACTATTATAATTAACAGTAAATGTTAAGAAGATCCCGCTCACCTCAAATTTTGATAAAAATACACTGTATTGATGTTTTCGCGTAAAAGTAAAAATTGACAAGAAAAAAGTGTCCCTCTGCTTCGTGAATCGAAATATTGTAAGTTAAAATTGACGACTATTCAGGTTAGGAAATCTGTCACAGCCACGAAATACTGAGATGCAAGCACGCGCTGAAGTTACATTTTCAAGCTCTAGGGCCACGTGCAAATATGTTATAATTCTTATTATAATAGATATTATTTATTGTATTACAAACACAAATTCATTACTTAAAAACAAATTATCTGTTCTGAAACACAAATTTTTGCTTTAAAAACACAAATTCACTATTTTGAAACAAATTCTCTCTACTCTAACATTCACTGCTTTTTAATAATAGATTTACTATTTTAAAAACAAAAATAATATAAGAAGATAATTTCTGTTTTAAAACAGATAATTTATTTTTTAAAACACTCAATTTATATTTTTTAAAGCAGTGAATTTGTGTTTTAGAACAGATAACTTGTTTCTGTTTTAAAAAACAAATAATTTGTTTTTAGAACTTGTTACAACTTTTTCTGGTTCTATTTCATTTTGCTCGGAGCAAGATTATAATTTTGATACTAATTTTGATATTAATTTTGATATTTTATATTTTTATTATATATTTTTATTATATATTTTTATTCATAAACAGCTTAAAATTACACATTTTTGCAAATAATACCATAAATCTAAAGTTGTTGTGTCATGTACATTAAAAGAAATATATGTATATTTATAAACATTGGTACAACTGTCCTCAGTCTCCCCTACAAAAAATAATTTTAATCTAAGTAATAAATCGATAAGAAAAATAAAAAGCTTTAAATATTTAAACTATAGAAATCAAAACCTTAAATGATCTGGCTGGATCTTAAGTGCTTGTATGATTCTTGTGTGAATTTATATACTACGTATGTAATCCCTAGAAACGTGCGCCGAAATGATTTGACGAAATGATGATAATTCCCGACCGAGATAATATTTTTCGCGATAAGAATTAATTATTTACAGATTTTAATATGTTATTCAACATTATTAAGATCGTTTCGAAGATGCGAATAAGCATCAAATATTTGTTAAAATGCTATAAATAAAAAACTTTCTAAGATTTTGATCTTAATGATATCAAGAGCATGACTTTGAAAAAACTTTAAAAATTTTAACCTTCAATTGAACACTTTAGATCAGTACTGGCGGTACTGTAACTTTCAAGCTTTATCACAAAAAAGTACTTAATGAAAAATATGTTATATATTTATGTTATAGTATTTTGAAGAATTCTCGAGATAAGCTACAAAAATATGCAATAAAAAATGGTGATTTTCATTTAAAAAATCAATGTGATCTTGACCTGACTGTGGTAACGCCAACCAAGATCAAATTGAGATAATAAGATTAATAAATAGATTTTAAATCTTACAATTTTTATCTAAAGAATTTTTTTTATAACACATATTTTTCGAGACATTTAGAAGTATCAGTATTTTATATACACCCTGTATATATACATTTGTTATGCCCGTATACAATTAATAAATATAAATGCATTTTATTATTAAGTTGAAACTGCGAACACGTTCCTCAAGTGCTGTTTTTATAAATAGACTTGTGACTCCATTAAAATATTTATTATTTAATAGTTATACAAGCTCTTTGTTAACGTTAATTGAATTAATTTATTGTTATATTATTTAGCCTTCAGGGCCTGCATCTTTATTTATTTCTATTTACATTTGTTAAAGTTCGCACAAATTTTGTTCCTTAAATCTGACATTTGAAATTCTACTTGCCAGATATTTGGCTAATAAAATTTGCATATGCTCCATACAGAAGTCTTTACCCATAGCAGATTTCTCTGACATTTTCGAAAAAGATAAGTAGAATTATAATTTTCAGACTTTCGTTATTTATATGTATTTCGTTATTTATGTGCATTTCAAACGAGAGACATAATATTTCAAAAATGAGCAAAATTATAATTTATGTGACACTTCTTATGCATGTGTAAGTATTCATACATTAATTATGGTGTTCATATCCTTGACCCGAGATATCGTAACTTCCACCACATGTCTCGAATCGATATAATGGTGACGGTCATCAACCGACGTTGGAAAAAGCTTTTTATTAATATTTTACGCGCGAATATAGTTCTGTAGCTATGCGAAACGCTATGTGTGTTACTTACCTACTTTATTCAATATGACGTCACTTTACAAATCATGGCTGAATATTAGTAATAAGAATAATGTAATTAGTAATAAGAATAAAAGAAATCTGCAATGATAGAAATCGTAAAATTTATTTAAATTATTTCAACTGCGATATAACATGGTTAACGATTGGAATGATTTGTGAAGATTTTTATTTTGATAGCTTGCAAAGAGATTATTACAATTTCTTGCAAGTCTCTAATAAATCTTTTTTCTTACGACTTTTAATTTCAGAAATAGTTACACAATGTTAAATCGGGAGACTATCATAACTTTTAGGAAAAGAATAATAAATAATGCTAATGTGAATTGACACAGGTTGTTCATGTGTAGTAACGCATATATTAAATATAATAAATACAAATTTCCTTTGTATTGGATCTTCAATATGTAAGATTTAATCGTTAGAAAAAAATCCGTGATATTGTAAAATACAAGGAGAGAAGTTAAAAAGTTGAATCATCATTAAACATCAAAATAAAATTCTTCAATATCGTCTTTTGTATTTTGCCGAATATTCAAATCGTAGACATAAACGTTAGAAATTTAACTAAAATAACAAGTCAAAACGTGTAAAATAAACTTGGCCAAACAAAAATAAAATATATGTAAGTTAAAAATCACTAAAAATTTAAATTTAAATTAACGATAGTCCGTCAGATACAAAATAAAATTAAGATGTATTTAAATTAAGATGTATTAAAATATGAATATATAATTTATAAAAAAACATTAATTCTTCGTGATCAAATCATAATACAAGGGGTATAACAAATCAGTATAATTTTGTATCAATTCATTTTTTAATAAAAATCGCCTCTGAGATTAATTTTTTATTAAAGCTTCCCTTCTCGAAAATCAATGACTCTTATCTCAAATATTTTTATAGTATATTTGAAATTTTCCACAAGGACATATCTTTACGTGTGTGTGTGTGTGTGTGTGTGTGTGTGTGTGTGTGCGCGTGTGCGTGCGTGCGTGTGTGTGTGTGTGTGTGTGTGTGTGTGTGTGTGTGTGTGTAGTGTGTAGTGTGTAGTTAGTAGTTAGTTAAGTTAAGTTAAGTAAGTATAGTAGTAGTAGTAGGTAGGTAGTAGATATAATAATAATAATATAATA
>NW_012130088.1:3070450-3082095 GCF_000143395.1 Atta cephalotes
AATATATATATACTACTATATATATATATATTATTACTTAACTAACGTAACTATAGTACTTACGTACTATAGTGTGTGTGTCGTGTGTGTGTGTGTGTGTGTGTGTCGTGTGTGTGTGTGTGTGTGTGTGTGTGTGTGTGTGTGTGTGTGTGTGTGTGTGTGTGTGTGTGTGTGTGTGTGTGTGTGTGTGTGTGTGTGTGTGGTGTGTTGTATAGATTGTCAATATCACTATTGGAAAAATTTTAGAATAAAATACATATATAGAGGAAAGTAGGGAAACATCTAAGAGAAAAGTTAAATACTTTAATAAGTAATAAATAAAATGCTTTTGCGAGCTACTGATGATTGAAAAGCGTAGAGAAATAATATAAATTAAATTTCTCAAAATAACAAAATAATAACCGATTCAAGGCTAATAAGAGTCAGTGCGGAAAGGGGTGCGCAATATTAATGTGAAATGATGACTTCAATTTTTTCGTGATCTTCTTTATTCAAAGTATTGAACATTTAAACTCTCTTTGATGTCTTCCTCAGCAAATTATCGCAGAATAACCCGTAAAAGTAATCCGTAAAAGAAAAGTTATTCTACAGGTTTCCAAGTCTGAAGTGGATGTTTAACGGATTCTAGCATATTAAGAAGCTTTGAATATTTTTAAATTCAGTAATTATAAGATTTAGTTATTGACTTAGTTTAATGACACGTTCGACACTCCGGACCACGAATATTGTAATTAGTTCCGATATAATGATTAGATTTTATAATTATTGAATTCAAGAATATCCAAAGCTTCTTAACTTTTAGACTGCCGGCATTTTTTCATTAAAAATAGTGATTCTTTTTTCTCAAAAATTTTTCTATGTAAGTAACATACATATGGCGCAAAATTTTGAGATTTATGCAAAGATTTATAAAAGTGGTTTTTCCAGCAAGGAACATATGATTAAATATAAAAATATTTATTTTCTCAAAAATAATGTATTTTGAGAGTTTTGGTATTGCTGATTCCAATTTTGAGCATAGATTTATAAAATTTCGAGCCCTAAGCGCAATATTGACAACATATAAAAACGAATAAAAAAATGTATAGACTCAGAACTTTCCTTTAGTATTATCCAGAGCTAACATGAAAGTTTGTAGTTCCTTTTTGATTTTCTTTTTGGTTTTTAATTTTTTTTATATTTTTTCTTGTTTTATAATTTTTTACTTTTTTATATTTTTTGATTTTTTGCATATTTTTCAATATATATTTTTTATAATTTTTATTTTTTTTATTTCGATTTTTTTCAGTAATTAATGGCTTTCTAAAGCTAAATTTCTTTTGAATACTATTAGAAGTAGTGATATTTTAATCCAAACTCAAGAACTACAAAAGTGGCTTTCCTGGCAGTCTAAAGGTTAACATGCTTGGAGTCTTAAGCGTCCAAAGATTTGGAAACCTGTAGAGTGACTTTTCTTGACTACCAAGTTATTCAGCGATGATTGTTTGCTTAGGAAAACTCAAAAAAGAGAAAACTCAAAAACTCGAAATGTTCAATATTTTGAATAAAGAAGACATCACGAAAAAATTGGAGTTAAGTCATTTCACATTAATATTGCACATCCCCTTCTGCGCTGACTCTTATTAGCTTAAATCGGTTATTATTGTTATTTTAAAAAGTGAGAGTCCTGTTAAGATTTTATTTTATTGTTTAAATCTCTCAATTTGAATAATAATGAAATTTATTCCTCGTGTGTACATATATTTCGATTCTGGATCCTCTTTATAGTGTAAACAATTTGACAGGATTACAAAGAATTTTCGGTCTTAAACAACGCGATTTTATGAATTAATAGTCTTGAAATATAATTAATTATAATATAATTAATTATAATTAAATAGGGACTTAGGAAAGTAGGAAAAGAAGGAAAAGTAGAGTGAATTGAATTGAGTAGAGTTGAATTTACGTCCACGTATTTAAAATAGCTAATAATGATCTTTTTCGAACTGTAAGTTGTCATCTCTCCGCATAGAAATTACCAATACAATTGTAGCATGTCTATCTAACAGTAGTCACTTTGATAAAATATGTGATGAAATAAACGATATAAATAAATAAATTAATTAATTAATAGAATGAATATATATTGTTACTTAATTAAGAAATTCTTACTCAATTAAATTAAAATATAAAAGTATAATTCACTATACATGGAGAAAGATAACATCTTCAATGTTGATGTAAAGAATATGATTTTATATACGACAATAAAATAATGCAACAGAGAAAAAATAATAATTTTCTTTACAATGGAAAGGGAAATATTAATAGAAAAATCAGGAAATTTATAATATACAGCTAATCCATCAAATCAGATGGAATCCAAAAGATCGATATCACTCTGTAAATTTAAAACTTTCTGCTGTCTTTTTATGTGTATTATTTTTGAGATTAACCTTCTATTAAGAAAAATCTTTTCATCCAATACCATCACATTAGAATTGAATTTCTCAATTGAATTTCTATTTCTCTACGCTCTTCAGCGGTGATTTGCAAAGGCATTTTATTTATTACTTATCGATTTAATCGGAGTTGTTACTTAATATTTACAATTTAATTTAATAATATTAGCTACTTTAGTTATACTTTTCAATTATTTGACTTTTACTTAATTCATATACTATCAATTTAACAATCATAATTTTAATAATAATTTTAATAAAAAAACAAAATCTTTGTCGGAATTATCTGCTGCCATGCGAAATAATGTCGAATTGACTTCGTTTCTTGTTTAAAATTATAATTTTCAGTTTACATTAATAATATACGAACGTTAATTTATTGTAATTTAAAGCTAAATATTCTTATTCTAGAATAAAAACTTTTGTAATTGATAAAAAATCAGTTTTATTTAACTTTTTGCTTAGGCATTTGTAATTCTTTCATTCTCCTCTATACATCTATAATTAAAGATATATAATGATATTTACTCTAAATAGCATGTGCATTATATGATTATCACGTGTTATATCGCACTAAGTGTATTGATTATCACTAGATGCATTGACGAGATACTATTAATGACGATCGATCTTATGGAAGTTAACTGTTAAAATTTAAGCGAAAACAATAAAAAAATTGATAATATAGTACTAATTTATGATTTATTTGTTTTAGATATGTAGGTACATATATAGGTATATATTTTTTTAAAACGTAATAACTCGATTTTTATTTAAAACTATAATTTTAATGTTATCGTCAAAGTTCGATTATCAATAGAGATGACAATTGTAGAAAAAAAATTGTAATTGTGTGGCAGTATAAAATATTATAGCATTACAAGTATGCATACTTATTTATGCAGCATATAAAAATGCATTATATAAAAATTCATGAATTCAATAATGAAATCAATATTATTCAAATATTTATGTTAATAACAAATTTATATCAATTATTGATAATGTTATTGTTCTTCAATTACCCCCGAATCCCTCGGATCCCATTGATGATAAAAATTTTTCCAATGTCGGTCGTCTTTAGTATTATCAATGCTGGAAAAATAAGATTTTAGCACTATTTCAATATAGTACAATAATAATAATCCTTTGCGTTTATCCCGTGTTCGCAATTTCTCCACTTTCCTCTATGCATACTCTTGCATCGATCGTACATCAACTTTTAAAACATTATTTGTGACATAATTGATTGCAGGTCGTTCTGTCAAGGGCATACAGTGAGACAAAATCCGAAAAAGCTACAAAATGAATTTTGAAATTGCTAAGAGGCTCATATGCCAGTTTTAATAAATGTTTAAATTATATAAAATTATAATAATAAGGCTCAATAAAATTAAATAATAATAAGAAAAGCTACGAGCCTAACGAATATTTTAAAATTTTAATGACATGTAATGATAGTACATACAATAATAAAAACAGATATATGTTTCAATATCCGATATATGTTTCAATATAATGAATTATTATAATTGAAATTTTTAAATTTAATACAATAATAGTTATTTAAAAATAGACATTATAAATTTTAATGAAATTGCAGATGTCCTTGGTAGAATCAGAAACGCATAGTAAGATAACACAGAACAGGCCGACTTATGTCCATTTCTACCAACGTAGATTAACTTAACTAACCTCGATTCAACTTATTCTGCGTCTTTTTCTAATCTTCAGAATTAAAAAAAGACGAAGAATAAGTTGAACCGAGATTAAAGTTAATCTACATTGGTGATTAGTAATTCATTATAATAGATATTCATTACTGACGAGTACCATTAGAGACATTATACTTGTATTTATAAAATTCTGTTAGAAAATGTAGTCATATAAAAATGTATAATCAGAAATGCATAGTAAGACAACACAGAACAGACCAATTTAGGAAAATTATAACAGTAAATATTCATTATTGTGACGAATACCAGAAACATTATACTCGTATTTATAAAATTCTGTTGAAAAATGTAGTCATATAAATATATATAAATTGATGTCATAATATATAATAAATTGTCGATTTTTTTTAAATAACATGATTAGAATGAATACAATATATTATAAATTATCATAGAATGAATACAATATATAATAAATTAATCATATACACATACCTTGATTAATGTGAGTCAAGCAAATTAATGTAGTCAATCCATTGATGAGTCAATATGAATAAATATTTCTTTGTATAAAAAACACACAAGTAATGAGAGATATAGAGGAAAGGCCCCTATTATGAGTTTATTTTGGATAAATGCTAAAAATCTATGAACAAAATATAAAAAAATAATAGGTTTTGAAGATATATTTTAATAAGCTTTAAGACTTAATAACGTTCTATAAAATTTAATTCAAATTTCTTTTTTTTTTAATTATTTTTTTAAATTATAGAAACATAAAAAGTGAGCAAATCGCAAAATCAAAAAATTGTGCTTCTAATATGAGATGCCTCGAAAAATCGATAGTAAAACGCAAAGTATGTCAATATTGCAATTAAAAAACTTTATTTCATGTTTCTAAAATGCAAACAAACGCAGTCAGCGTACGTGAAAAATGAGCATGCAATATATTATACCCAGAACTCGTCTTTAAGTAGTTGAAATCAAGCAACGCAGAAATAGGCACTCGACGTTCATTCCAGTTGTCTTTTTTATTATTGTACAATAAAACTTACTTTACTCTTTAGCAATGATTTCCACTATAACATAAGAGCATGGGTTATTTCATATTAGAAATATCCTAGATATTACGATTTCTCATATTACGATTTCCATACCTTGTGGTTTTACGATCATCAAATCTAACTTCTGTAATTAAACAATTATCCCGGATTTTTCTATTAATGCGACCTTACTCTATCATGAAGAATTTATTGCCAAATTTATTTGTTTAATAATAAACAAGGTTTAAATGCTCATCTCAATGAAATTTGAAGACATCTAAATTCTAAAATTCTTTTTTACAATGACTATAAGTAGGATTTAATAATGAATTTTCTATTATATCTATAAATAGTTTTCAATCTAAAAGTAATAAATTGAATGGTGGATTATACCATTCAATTTATATATAGATAGCGTTTATTAATTTAGCAGAAACGCCGATATCTCATATTAGCCTATCTCATAATAGGGGGCTTTCCTCTATGTGAGCAATTATGCGAGATCAACTAAATTTTTGTACAAACTACATCAACTGTCGTTTGGAGAATGAGAAGAGATTGGTATAGAAAGAAGAAAAGCAGTAAAATAGGAAAGGGCATGAGTTAAGTGTGTGAGTGGAATAAGAGGGGGAAGTATAAGAACGTAGGAAAAAAATTAAGAAGAAAAAAATGATTATATAATTTGGAGATAGGATTCTGGTAAAGATTCTGTCTCAACTTGTTTGTTTAAATCTTGCTCATTTCTTTATATGAACTATCTCCGATATAGTCTCTTGTTATAAGACGATTCTTTATTTAAAATTTCTATGTCTTTCCATTTAAAATTATGGTTATGATTTATACGATGATCTGTAATGACAAAAAGAGAACCTGTTTTTTTGTTTACATCGGAGATATGTTCATGTAATCTTGTCTTTAACTTTCTTTTGGATTGACCTATATAAGTCGCATTGCAATTTTCGCACGAAATCTTGTAGACAACATCTTGATTAGATAATTTATTCAATTGATCTTTTCCTCTTTTAATTTATAAACAAATATTTGATTTTGTGAACTTTATAAACAAATATTGGCACTCCAATTCATCACTGATTCATCACTGTTCATCTCCTATTATCGCTGATATTGTATTACAAGACCTGGAAGAACTTGCGATCAAACAATTACCTGAGGAATTGCTATTTTACTTTTGATATGTGAATGACATCATTTTAATGGCTCCATCTAATAGTATTGTATTAATGACATACTTAATATTTTTAATTTATTACACATGAGATTATAATTTACAATGGAAGTTAGTAATGATGAGAGATTGAATTTTCTTGATACAATTATTATTATAGAAAATCAGATCATTATTTTTTATATATCAGAAGACAACCTTTTCTGGTAGATTCCTCAATTATAACTCGCGTCACCCTCTTTCTCATAAAATAGACGTTATCTATAGTTTTGTAGACAAAATAATAAAATTATCAAATCCTCGTTTTCATCAAAATAAGTTATTGCTATTCACATTCTTTTAAATAATAGATATATACTTTTTTTATTTTTATTAAAATAGAAAAAAAATTAAGATCTGTTCAATAATAACATGACTACATATAATATTCTCCTTCAAACTAAAGAAAAATTTTTTATAATTTTACGTTAAATCCATATGTAAAAGTTCTTACTCATAATTACTATTTTGTGTCTATTTTGCGTTATCTTACTATGCGTTTCTGATTTTAGGACATCTAACATCTGCAATTTCATTAAAATTTATGACTAATGTTTATTTTTCAATAATTGACTATTATTGTATTAAATTAAAAATTTTCAATTGATATTTATCTGATCGGAATCGAAACATATGTCTGTTTTTATTATTGTACTATCTCTACAATATATATGTACTATCATATCATTAAAATTTTAAAATATTCGTTAGATTTGTTGTTATTATTCCTTCTTGTTATTATTATTTAAATTACATATTAATGATAATTATAATTATTCTATATTATTTTTATTTTTATTAAAAAAATAAATTTATTAGAGGTTATTTTCATATATATAATAGCGAAAGGTTCCAGATCATCCATATACCCCTTTCATCTTCATACTATAAGGTTCAATAAAAAATATGTTTAGGCAATAATTTTAGAGTTTAATAAGTTTTTTACTAATCTTATCTGTTTGATTTTGGGTGGCGTTAAGATCAAATCA
This sequence comes from Atta cephalotes, assembly GCF_000143395.1. Lineage (NCBI taxonomy): Eukaryota > Metazoa > Arthropoda > Insecta > Hymenoptera > Formicidae > Atta > Atta cephalotes. The sequence goes on from NW_012130088.1 coordinate 3,077,825, forward strand.
AGATCACATCGATTTTTTTAAACGGAAACTATTTGTTATTGCATATTTTTGTAGCTAATTTAAGAGCTTTTCAAAACACTATAACAAAATATTTTTTTCTTTTTAAGTACTTTTTGAATTATAAGATTTGAAAGCTACCACTGACATTAGTACTATCTAAGAATGTAAGATGTTCGTTCGATTGTTAAAACTTTTTAAATATTATTCAGAGTCGTGATCTTGACATCATATGTCAAGATCAAAGCCTTTTAAAAATGAAAATAAGAGAAACAACCTCTAAAAACTTTTCTTAGAATAGAAAAAAACATTCAATAAAATAATAAAAATTAAAAAAATCAACATAAAACTATATCGACGAAAAGCATTTGATTTGATTTGAAAATATACAAAGAATGAGAAAAGGCTATTGAAAAAAAACTTTTCAATGGAAAAGTTTTTCTACTTCATGGGAATAGAAGAAAAGGAAGACCAAGAAAATATAGATAGGAAGCATTCAAAAATTAATCAATGAAAGGCAAATAAATGAAGATAGAAAGATCGAAAACAATGAAAATTAAACATTCTAAATTTGATTAACTTAGAAGAAAAAGAATAAATAAGAATTGCAAAATATGATTTGACTTCTTCAGTCGCTAGATTTAATTCCAATCGAGTTCTTATAGGAAGAATTTGACAAAGTTATATGTAAGAAATGTGAGATTTGTTAAAGAATATCTTTGGAAAATTCTATAAGAGCTCTCTAAATCTGAAACAGTGATAGTCACTAATTATCCAGTGTACATACTTTGTACTGATATCAATGAAGTTCAACTAAAGAAGGAAGAATGTTTGAGTAGTATATACAATAATTAAAATATCGATATTTGCACATTAATTTGAATTCGTACCATATTCATTGAATTTAAGCATTAAAACAAGATTAGTTAGATCACAGAATAAAAAATTAACTAGGTATCTGATTATCAGTAGCACAGTTGGCACTGATATCAAAGATTATCTATTGATTCACATTTAGAGAGAGATTTAGTATTATATTAGAGAAAAACTAGATGTTTATAATTGTATCAGAAATTTAGTGAATCTATCTTGAATGAAAGTCACAATAAAACTGCAAATATGGCAATAGTAACAATATGTCTTACAAATAATATAATCTTCATGATCATATATACTGCTACGAAAAAATTATATGTAAATAATCAGTTAAATGACTTCAGTAGAAAGTAATATATGTTAAGTAATATGAACAGTTGCTAAATAATTGGGACTAAATCCCTAAAATTAATCAAAAGAATACTAGAATTGTCAAGAAATCAAATGGAAAAAAGAGAGCATTTAGAAGAGAGGATATGAAAACGCAAGTAATTTCGTTGCGGAGTAGCACATGATTGTACAATTTAGTGAGCGATCGATCAACCTATACTTCGAATATTGATCGACTATACCAGAAGTTATATTTTTCGCCTATACGAATATGCGTAAATATCAGTGTGAATTTTGCCGAATTCTACGAAGATTAGAATCAATGCGACACTCTAGAATGACACGTAGAAATTGCTTCGTTCGAAGTAAACTTCGCAAATTAATAATTATTTTTAAATATGATAAGCACTATTCAACAGTAAAGTTAGATGTTAAACTAATACATATATGTATTTATCTCATAATCTTCTAAATACGATTGCACGTCGGACATATATATATATATATATATTAATAATTTCCCCAAATTAATTACGTACAGAATAATCTATAATATATGTATAAATATAAAAGTATATATATATATATATATTAGTTTAACATCTAACTTTTTATTACATAATCGAATGATCACTCTAAATCTAAATCAGTGGATAACCGTTGATTATTCAGTGGCATATTGGCACTGGATAATCAGTAAAGTTTAATTAAAAAGGAAAGAATATTTGAGTATTATATAATTAAAATAGTGATATGTACGTTAATTTCAATCTTCCAATATCATATTCATTGAATTTATGCTGAACTGAAACAAGGTTAATTGAATCATATAATAAAGATTAGCTAGGTTAGGGATCTCATATTTCATTCATTGATTATCAGTAGTTTATCTTGGTACTGATATCAGTGATTATCCATTGATTCAGATTTAGAGAAAATATTTATATAATTATAACAATAATAATAAGATAAACAATAATTTTGATCCGATTTTTGACTCAGCGCGTCGTCTCCTCAACTGGAGGACAAAAGAACTTCAATCTTTTATTACGTTCTTATCTTATCGCAGTTATAAGCGTTCGTATAATATAATGAAATTCTCAAATCACAGCATAGCGCGAAAATGCTATATCGTGTGAAATTCGCAACAAAATATTTCTTCTTCGATGAGTAATTGTGTCATTCTTTCAATTAAGAACATCATTGAGCTAGTCATGAAAATAAAATTGCGTGACAACAAAAGTTTCGAATAAAATTGATAAAAAGTAATTTTGGGATAATTTATCGCTAAGCGAATATTAAAAATTAGTACATAAAGCTTAAGATTATTTTCGTGAACATATAAATTTGCTAATTTTATACGGAAAAAAAGGTTTTGTTAAAACATAAAAAAATTAAAATAAATATAAATTGAAAAATCTGGAAAAAATGGAATATTAAAATAATAAATAGGTAAAAGAAGGGCAAAGAGCCAATATAATATAGCAAAGAACTTTAATTTAAATCATGAAAATAATATAATAATTACAAAGAACAAAACATACGTTTCGACTCCGATCGAGTCATTCTCAATGTTACGGTAAAACATATTCCGACATCTTTATAAACCAATAACCTATATAATCTATATAACAAAACCTATATTACAAAACTCGTTATAAATCTATAAAATACATTTTTGCGTATTTTTCGTTTTATGTAATGCTGCGAGTCAATTACAGAAAGAAAAAACGCAGGAAGATAGAAATTATAGTAGAATACATTGGTTTCTTAATTAAAATTGAAGCAAATTTGTAAGAATAATGAACATCTGAATTCGATGTCGGATAACACAATAGGAATATTAAAAATTAACTATTTAAATAATTGGATCATTAATAAAATTACATAGCATGACTTAGCATTATGCTAATGATGCAAAAAGTTATGACGCACAACCAAATTGAGCATCAAATAGTTTAGATAATTGAACATAATTATTTACAGATCTCTCTTTTAGATCTGCATCTACATTGAAAAATTTTTTTATAATAAGTCTAATAGATTCAATCAGTATATCAATTTAAGAATGAAAGAATTAAAATTCTTCTAGAATTTATCCAGACATGTCTGTTACATGAGATATCTAAAACTTTTAACACATCTAAAAATCTAAATATTTTATGTAACATGAATGTTATTTGGATATCAGATAGACAAAATTAATTTTTTCCTGTTAGTATTAAAATTTTTTGATAATAATATTGAATTTGTTTAATTAAGTTAGCAACTTTTTAATGAAAAGAAGTGTAAATGTAACTAAAAGTTTTAGAGATACAATCAAAAATATTAATCAAAAATAATAATCAAAACCTTTTATAATTATTAAACGTTCCTATAAAATATCAAGTCTAGTTATAATAAACAGAAATTTTATTTGATCTTAGTAAAATGCGTTTTATCACATATTTTATTGATATAAATAAAACATTTTTCTCAACTAAATTTTTAAACATTTTAACAAAATCATTCTATCCATGTATCGCTACGAATTGCTCTGATAGTAAAGCATGTAAAACCAGTAGGTATATATTAGAGCGAGATGCACATGCATCTTTTTTTTCGGCGCGCGGCTGTCATAATAAAAAAATCGTTCATAAAACTGATTTTATGAGCGAATTTTAACATTTTTGTGTTGATTTATTGTGTGTCGTCATTGTTGCGTTTATTGACGATTCCTGGATAGATCAGTCCACTCGACATTTTCACTCTTAAGAAAAAAACGTATAATAATAATATCAATTACAAAAATAGCAAGTTTTATATGTGGAATTAATGTACACACATAATTGAATAAATCAATTTAATTGAATAAATTATTTTATAGATACAATAATTGTAAAATAATTCAATAATTAATTCAACTAAGTACAATAATTCTACATATGGAATTTCCCCATTGTAGAAATCTCACAATAATATTTATAAAAATAAAGATATATTAGGTGTGGGAAAAAGTTCGTGGCGTTTTTCCCGTTAGATGGCATTAAAACGCATTAAAAAACGCCACGAACTTTTTCTTATATCTA
>NW_012130088.1:3082115-3096282 GCF_000143395.1 Atta cephalotes
TAATATTAATAAGTAATATATAGTAGTAGTAAGTAGTAGTAGTTACGTTACGTATAGTATATATATATAATACTATATATTATATATATATATATATATATATATATATATATATATATATATATATATATATATATATATATATATCGTGAAATGATGAAACATATATTCCGATATTCCAAAAAAGCTACTTTTTGACATGCATTCAAAACGCAACAATTTTAAGTCGTTACAAACGACTCCATTAATTTAAAACGATGGTGATTGTATAAGAGTGAAAATTTCATGCATTAGCCAGGATTACTCTTCCCGCCTTTGTGTACTCGGGAGTAGTGAATGAGCATCCAAAAAGTAATTTTTTTGAAATATTGGAACATGTTATTACTGTTTTCTGATATCTTTGATTTGATTTGACAAAAATTATTACAGAGTTTCTGTACATTTGGAGAACTTTGCATAAAACTTGTATAGTTGTCTTTATAATTGCTATTACTAAGTATATCTTTTCCTTGAGTGTAATTTCTGACATTATTCCTGTCTCTCTCTCTTTCTTTCTCTTTAGCTTCGTCGAGGTGTTTTATTTCTCGTACTTTCAGAAGCGAGCGAGTGTGTTTTCGCCGCGCATTTTTACAGTGCAATTTTTGATGTAATATAAGATGTCAGTAATATTGAAATTTTTCTTTTATTTTCCTTCATAACAACAATGAGTAAACTGCTGGATAAAGAGAGAGATCGGTTGCAGATGTTCGCCATGAGAATCGTACACTGTCATTGAAGGGTTTGACTCACCGGGTGACCAAAGAAGGAGGATTCGACTTCGCCGAATCACACGCTTCACCACGTCGTGTCGCGGTTGCGCCGCACTGGGTCACCGGGTCACGTTGAGCCTTGATCAACCACCTCACCTCCCTTGCTAGAGCGAATCGTCCTGGCAAAAGAGGCGAGACGCACTGGCTTGGATCTTCGTCGACACTATAATAACGACCGTGTTATACCATGTCGCGGCACTGCGCTGCATGACTACTGCGCGTTGTGCTACCACCGCACGTTGGTTGTCGCGGAACGGCCGGAAATCACGTGCGTGGGGGAATAAACCCATAGCACACATGCGTAAAGAGTTGTGCGCGCAAGGATTGAGAGGGTGAGATTCGATGGGGCCGATCGAGGCCGAAAAATTGATCGACACGCGTTACGAGTTGTTTCGCCCTCGTTCGCATAGATTACGTTGCTCGCGGCGAATCTATCAGAGAGCGATCGTTTTTATAGGGTTGAACTGATTCATACAGGGCTGCGTTTAAAAATTATGCCTAGATAAATCTAGGGTGCATTTTTGCTATAATACTTAACGTAACCTATAACTTATCTGCGTTATCTGAGCGTAATTTCTGAACGCAGTTCCCATGTTTGTTGAAGATACTTATGTATATTTCTACATCGTATAATACCATATGTTTATTGGTACGATGTTTGTACGTTTTTGTAATAATTTTAGAAATATTTGCGGAAAAGCGGAAGCAAGATATGACCTAAATCTAAGAAGATCGTAGTTAGAGAACAGACACATAGTGATAACAACTATAAGGATAACAATTGTACAAGTTTTATATGTACAATTAATGTACATATATGTAATATATATAGTTGAATGAACTATTTCGTAGTTATTGCAATATAGTTTATAGAATAGTTTATTCAACTATATGTATACATTAATTCTACATAGAAAACTTGTATCACATTTATAGCTGCTATTAGCATATTTTCAACTATATAAAGAATAAAAAAAAATGAGAACAAAAAAAGCCGAAAAACCTATTGTCTTCTTACTTATATCTTTTTAAAAAAAGTAAATGTTCGTTGAAATAAATTTGTTTAACTATATGTTAATTTATCACGTAATTGCAGGAAGGTCATCACTTAGACCATCCATTATATAATGTTTATCGCTGAAGCAGATAAATAAAAAATTTTTAAGAATGAGATATTAGGAATGTTATTAAAATAATAACACTGATATATTGATAATGATGGAGGAAATTATCAATAAATAGAAAAAGCGATCGGCGTGCACGTTTGAGTTAAAAAATACGAGCCGGACAAAATGCGTGTGGCGAAGTTGCTTTCGAAGAAATTCCGGGCGCAATTCGCTTTAGATACGCCGTCGGCGTATTTAATGGAAGCTGTAATTGAATCTGTTGAAAACAGCTGTTGCCGTAAACTCGATTTGTAATTCGAGTCTTCGCTTGTGTTACGCGCGCGGAGTTATTTTCCCAACATCCGCTCACACCTCGCTTCCGTCATGAGAAAACGATTTTATCCGTCCTCGACATCGTGTTTGTAATCTACATTTGCGCGACGATCCGGCATCGACAAACCAAATTGAAAATAGAATTCGACGATCTCTCCGAGGTCGTTCGAGTACTTCAACTGTTGTACGCACAGCAACGAGAAAATATCTGTCAGGCGCGACTGCATTCTCTCAATGCTGAAGAGGAGGGAGAACGAAAGGGAGAAAAGGTGAGAGCAGGATGGAGAGCGAAAGGTATACTTTCCTTCATCTCTCTGTAACGAAAGTTTTATGCAACATGCACCGCGCCGGGCAAACACGGAAGAACTTTCTTCGGTTATATTTACGCAATACGCAGTGCACTTCCATTCCCTTACCTGCACCAGGCTTCTCGCGTATGAACGTAATCGCTGGTAAACCGTGCGTCGCCACCACTGTAACTTCCGTAACTGAGGTATGAACCTCAAAGTGCCTATCTTATAATATTCTTTTGCTTCGTTGAGAGACCATTCCTACCATGATATTAATCAAGATTGGATAGTGCTAAGTTAAAAATATAAAAATTAATAGTTACAGATAAATCATAAAAAACGTCCTGCGAATATTCAATTATATTATATAATTATACATGAAGAAAAATGCAAGAAATCGATTTTAAAAACATTCTCAGTAACTCATCCATAGAACAATTTAAAATCTTTAATATATTTATATAAACGGTCTCTTGCTATTTTTGTACGACTATAATGGTTCGACGATATAATTGAATATGATAATTGAATATGAGCGACGTTTTTTTTATGAATTTCTGCAACTTACAAAACTTGCGTAAATAATTTCACAAAAAAAAATCTCAAATGTTTTTCGCCACTATTTTCTTGGAAATAATACATAATATAAAATTGTTTTTATACAAAATAAATACCAATTTATATAAAAATAATCCGATTAATTTCTGACATTATTTTTCTTTTTTCTTTTATTTTAAATTGATTCAGGTTAATATTAAGTTAACATCGCCACGATTTTTTTCGAAATGGCTCATGGTACAAAATTATCATTAATGGTACAATTTAATATAAAATGAGTATTAAAAATTCCGGTTTGATTCTGCTGATTTGGTTCTACTAGCTTTATAGAGCTTTAATAAAACAAATATGTCATGTTTTATTCTAATAAAATATTTATTTTATTAATATTATTATTGGAAATTAATAAGAGATTTTTAATTAAACTGCTGTTATCAAGAGATGCGGTAATGTTTTAAATGCTAAATCAAGCAATATACGAGACATATCGATCTTTTATTATTTTACTGTACGGTATGAAACAATTATACTCACAATTGGTATGAACTGTTTACAGTTTACTTATAATATTTAATTTAAAGTTATAACATTTTATTTATATAAAATAATATTTATTTATTTATTTTATAATGAAGTCGAGAAAACAAAAGAAAGTAATGTTTTTACGATTAATTCCTGGTGAAAATTTGTCGAAGCGTCAAAGAAATATATTTTAACGCTTCTTAACACTCCACAAAGAATATACAGAACATTTTAAGAGTGTCATGATAGTCGGAATTTTGGAAAATGAAATTTCGGAAAAGTAATAAAATAGGGATCAACCAATCAGAATTATAGGATGTATTACATCCCTGTTCATCTACATATATACATTAAATACAAAATTGAAATTGAATTTCTACACGTATAAAAAAAAATTCATTATTGATAAATAATTTTTCAATATAAATATTTATTAATATATAAATATTTATTTTTCTAGCATATAAACATTTATATTGTTGGAGATAAAATTACGTGCTGGTCAGTCCGAAATTTATGTGATTGGTTTTCCCATGGAACGACTTTTTCGGAAAACGGACTGTTAAATTAATCTCAAACCGTTTTTAATTAATTTAAAAGATCTTTCATTATCTTCTATTATAATAAAAAATATATCGAAATTTTATTTTCTTGCGGATTCTTCTACTATATAATAATTATTTTTTTCATTAAAATAAATTTTCTGATTTTTCATAATTTGGAAATATTGATTCATGGGGAATCCAGCCACAAAAATTTCAGATCAAAAAGCACGCAATTTTATTCCCAACAATATAAATGATTATATTTATATGCTGGAAAAATGAATACTTATATATTAATGAATATTTATCGAAAAAAAATTTATTAATAATGAATTTCTTTTTATACGTATAGAAATTCAATTTCGATAATCTTGTATTTAATGTATATGTACAGAGTACACAAACAGTAATGCATTCGAATAATTCTGATTGGTTGATCCCTCTATTACTTTTCCGAAATTCTGATTGTCATGGGACAGCACTCTTATATGCTTCGTGCACACTTCTAGAATATAGAACTAAAAAAAATTTTTTTAATAGAACTTTTTAATAGAAAAGTAATAATTAATAAAGTAACAATTAAACAAAAAAAACGTTAATAGAAGCGTTTGGCAAGCGTAGGCAGAATGTTAGTTTTATGTAAATGGAGCGTCATTAAGTTGTTAAACGGAACTTTGTTGAGTAGTACGCAGTATCGTCACCAAAGGGATACAGCAAATTAAATTTCTCGAATTTAAAAAACCACAGAATAGGATAAAAAAGCATTGAAAGATTTTTCAATAGTGTTCTAATGAAATAATTTTTTTCAAATGAATTTCAAGAGCTCCCAGAAAAAAGCATAATATTTTTTTTGAGATGTTTATTGAATAAATAAAATATATTTTAATATCATCATATACTTACCGAGAATCTAGAACATATGGGGATAAATTTCCCGCAACTATTCTGTTACATGCCTTTATGTTATATTAGTATTCTGTTTTCAGCTTTTTATTATTAATACTATTAGGTTGTCCGGAAAGTTCGTGCTGATTTTGAAGGAAAATTGAAACGCAGAAGATTTATATTTTATTTTAGTATACTTTTATTAAATTTAAATCTTTTGCGGCACGAACTTTCCGGACAACTCAATAATAAAATTATTGTGAGTTGAATCGATTTGTCACTATAATAAGTAACGTCATAAATTATAATCTGCATAAAATGATTATTGTAGGGCATGTACCAAGTATGTAAATATGAAACCGGAATTTTTTTATAGAAAATATACGTTTATTGCATGAAAATGATAAAAAATATTTTATTCGAAGTATTGCCCATCGGTAGCTATACATTTTTTCCATCTGTTTGACAATTTGGATGGATGCCACGCCAAAAAAATTGTTGCTCTTTTGAGCCAAACCAGTCATCCATTTTCGTACATCTTCGTAAAAAGTGAAGCGCTGCTGAGCAAGTGCGTGTCCCATGCAAATAAGTAGTAATCGGACGGAGCCAAGTCTGGTGAGTAAGCCGCATGCGAAAGTATTTCCCAACCAAATGCCTCAATCGTTTCCTTGACCAGTTTTGTTGTGTGTGATGATGCATCATGAAGCAAAATCACTTTGTATTGTCTTTTTTGATATTCCGCTCGTTTTTCACACAAAGCTTGATTCAAATTGATCATTTGTTATCGGTAGCGTTCAGTATTAACGGTTTCGCCAGGTTTTAGCAGCTCATAATAGATCACCTTTCTGATCCCACCAAACACAGAGCATTGTCTTCCGTCCATAGCGATTTGGCCTTGCAGTCGATGTCGATGGTTCGCCTGGAGTTACCCATGATCTTTTACGCTTAGGATTCCCAAAATATATCCACTTTTCATCGCCAGTCACAATTCGATGGAGAAATGACTTTCTTTTGTACCTGGCGAGCAGCATTTCGCAAGTGATTTTTCGGTTTTTCTGCTGTCTTTCATTCAGTTCATGTGGAACCCATTTTCCCATCTTCTGCATCTTTCCCATGAATTTCAAACGTATGGAGATAGCTTCTCGTGTCACATTCAATTGATCCGCAAGTTATTGTTGAGTTTGAGCATCATTCTCATCCAACAATTCTTGCAATTCGTTGTCTTCAAACTTTTTCGGTGGTTTTCCACGTTCTTCGTTTCTCACGTCAAAATCGCCACTTTTGAATTTTTTAAATCACTCAAAGCACTGTGATTTACCAAGAGCATACTCACCATAAGCTTCGACAAGCATTCGATGCGATTCTGCAGCAGTTTTCTTTAAATGGTAACAGAAAATCAATGCTGTATGAATCTACGATTTGTTCCGCAAATCGTAGTTTCCAGGCACAAAATTCGATATGTTCAACGCTATTACAAAGTATACTGTTGTATGAAACTTGTATTGTTGTGAGTTGAAAATCTTTATCAGAACAAGGAAATGGCGTCAATGGCGCCGTTGATAGCTATGGTCATCTATTGATAAATTCCGGTTTCATATTTACATACCTGATAAAAGACTTAGTGATTATTTCGTGATACATATGTGTAGTGGAATAGTAAAGCATGTTGTGTAGCAAAATACAAGTGCTTTGCTTTCATAATCTTTGTTTAATTTGTTGTCTTGTATATCCCATCTGTTTGGGATATATACGGCATTTTTAGCAAACGGGATTTATGCCCAAAGCATACAAAGTGCGCAGATTGAATTCAGTGCACTAAATACAATAAACACATTATATGAAATATGTATCTAATGTCATAACACTTATAATATATGTAGGAAGATTGTAATTATTATTTATTACTTCGTATTTATTCTTATTCCTTAATAAAATTTTATAAACATATTTTATAAGTTATTGTGTCATTATACATTTTATTTATGCATTATTTGTAAATTTGTTTGAGCCATACATGCCCCTCTCCCCCTATGAGTAGCCGTAAATCCCACTCCTATGCGGCAAAAATACAATTTTCAAAAAGTTTATTTTTTAATATGAAAAATAAATATTTCGGATTTCTAATATTTTTTTCATAGTAGTAAACAGTACAAAGTTTTTACTGATATAGTTCGTTTACTATAAACATAGTAAATAATATTTAATAAATTAAGTTTTTGATAGGTGCAGTATACCGGAGTTACCCTATGTTCTTTATACAGTCTAATGATTTCGTTTATATTCAATAAACATTCTGCTTGTATTTGCCCAAGAATTCGTCTACGCTTCGTTTAGATTTCTTTAATGTTTAGTTGATGCTTTCTTGTTTATATTCCGTGTTCTAATTTTCACTTCTTACAGGTTTCATTTGCGTTTGTTAGTCTCCTCTTACATTTTCTTTACATTCCAATTAACGTTTTATTGACGCTCGCTTTATGTTTTATTTTACCGTAGACTTGGTCTGTTTATAAAAAGTTAATAACAGTAAAAAATGTCTAATACGTATTCATACATAACAAATTTTTTACTGAGCAAATACGCAAAGCGTTATTTAATTAGCTTTTTGAAGCTAACCAGTATTTCTGTACAATCAACTTTGAAAATCGGCGAAAAATGATAACAAAAAAATTAAAAAGCATTTTTAACTTGAAACTTGAAATTTTTACTTTAACATGGTTTTAATCATTTTTTAATCTAATTCTAAAGAATATTAAACAAAGGATTTCTTAGAATTGTTAATGTGAATACATAACATAACAAAAAGCGCGGTGATCGAGGAACCTAAGACGCACGTACATTTACATCTGCTGAAGAGTGTTTGAGCTCATGCAGTATCAATTTTTCATCAAGAAATATCATATTATATATATAGTTATTTACATTTATTTATTTATAAAATTTGGATATTGTCATACAATGTTGTAAATGAAAATTAATATAAAATTAATATAATAAAAAAAGAAAAGAATGTTTTTAACAGTCAAGATCTGAACTAGTTCAAAAAGTTTAACAATGATTCATATATGAGCACCATTAAAAATAGATCCAATTAATATGGCAAATCCAATGTAGCGGTTTCAATATGGCGATTTCTAGTGACTTAATTTCACTATACATATTTTTATCTCCGTTCAGCGAAAAACAACTGATACGATCCATTTATAAAAAAGGCGTATAAGAGATTGTATTCACTTGCTTGATTCACTTCGTACTGCTACTATAAGAAACTGTCATTATAAGATGGTATTTTGACAGTGTACAGTTTCGATAATTGCTGCTTTATTCATCAATTTGATGTGACGTACATGTAAAGCGGGTTGTATTGCGTTGCAATAAACGTATCGATTTGCAATATCTGATTTATATTGATGCCAGGTATTTAAAATAATTATATAACATATTTAATTATAATTATATAACATACGGACTGCATTGCCAGGTATTTAAAATAATTATATAACATATTTAATTATAATTATGTAACATATGGACTGTATAATTGCAGTGCAAATACATTAAATTATTACTTTAGATGTTTGCAATTATTTAAACATATTAAAATATCATATTAATCTTTTTCCTCTCCACAACAAATATATCTACAAATATTCAAAATAATTAAAAATATATTTTCATTATATGATAAGCATAAAAAATAAATAAATATACTTTATTTTTATACTCACAAGGAGATGACACGAACTGCGAAACACGAATTAGAATGTGTCTTATATTGTTTGAAAGGCGGGATCGAGTGTAAAAAGTATAAAAGAATTTGGATACATGGATTCTTGTTTCAGAGATTTGTATGTGAAGTTGAATAATCGGTCTACAGCGCGATAAGTATTGTGAATAAACTATGATAAAACAAAAAGCGCGGTGATCGAAGAACCTAAGGCGCACGTACATTTACATCTGCCGAAGAGTGTTTGAGATCATGCAGTATCAATTTTTCATCAAAAAATATCATATTATATAGTTATTTACATTTATTTGTTTATAAAATTTTTATTGTCATACAATGTTGTAAATGAAAATTAATATAAAACATTGGAAACACAAATGAGTTGTACATCACGAATATATGGTATATTGTAAAATGATGAATAAAATATAGTGATGAAATAAAGCAAGATAATGATGAATACAAAATAAATATAAAACGAAATATTATTTTATAAAATGTTTATGATGTAGAACTCATTTGTGTTTACAATATTGTTATATATATTTAATATTGTTAAATATATTAACATTGTTAAATATATTTTTCACAAATATTTTTCATTTACAACATTGCATGGCAATATTCGATTTTTATAAATGAATAAATAAATATAACATAACTAAATATAACATAACTAAATAAATATAACATAAATAAATATAAAATAATAATAAATAATAGCAATAAAGCTCAATAAAATTAAAACATGAAAAAGAAAAGGATTACGAGCTTAAGGAATCTTAGCCCTTTTCCTTTTCGTAGGATATATATATATTTCTTGACGAAATTAAAAAAAAATTGATACTGCGTGATCTCGAATTCTCTTCGACAGACATAAAAATATTACGTGCGTGCCTCTCGGTCACTATGTTTCTTTCTTTTATTATTTATTCGCAATACTTATCTCGCAGCAGGTCGATTACTCAACTTCATATGCAAATTACATTATGTATTGAGTTGTCTGGAAAGTTCGTGTCGACTAACCTATATAATTTAATAAATGTATACTAAAATTTAAATCTGCGTTTCAATTTTCCTTCAACATCGGCACGAACTTTCCGGACAACCCAATACATACGTACATACATATTGGAAATGTGCATTAATTTTAAGGGATTTTTTAGTAAAAATACGGCTTTATTGTGAAAAAATAGTTACAAATTGATCATTCAAAATATTATCCATCGCTTTTGTTCAAAGCTACTACTTTTTCTCATCTTTCTGGTAATAAATGAATTTCATCTTTCGAGGTTATCCACGAATCGATTCATTTTTGGTATCTTCATAAGAGTGGAAGCGCTACTCAGACAGGCCATGAGTCATCGATCGAAATAGGTGGTAATCGGAAGGAGCAATATCTGGAGAATATAATATGGCGGGAACATCTTAGTTAACGTTTCCTTAATCGGTTTCGCAACATGTGGCCAAGTATTATCATGCTGGAAAATCACTTTGTCGTGTCTTTTCGTGTAATCTGGCCATTTTTGCTTCAATGCTCGATTGCATCAATTGTTGTTGGTAGCGTTCCCCAGTAATGGAGCTTCGTTGAGTTGGAGCTCATAATACATTACACCCAACTGATCTCATCAAATACCATAAATATTTGGCTTTGCCATCGATGTTGATGGTTTGTCTGGCCTATACCATGATTTTTTGCGTTTCGGATTATCGTAGCGTATCCATTTTTTATCACCCGTCTCGATAAGGTGCAAAAAACTTTTTCTTCTGTTTTGAAACAATAATTCACAAATTATTTTGCGCCTTTCGACGTCCCTCGGCTTCAACTCGTACAGCACCCAATTTCCTTGCTTTTAAATCATTCCAATGGCCTTCAAATGTCTGGAAATCAATGATCAACATTTAATGATTCTGCAAGTTCTTCTTGCGTTTGATTCGGGTCTTGATTGAGTAAAGCTTTCACTTCCTCATTTTCACTTCCCAATTTTTTCGGCTAACCTGGACGTTCCTTGTTTTTCATATCAAAATCATTTTTTTTTATAACGACAAAATCAATATTCACATGTTGAAATGAATCGATGAAGTATAATCATCATAAAGTTTCGACAGCATTCGTTGATTTTCAGCAGCATTTTTCTTCAAATGGAAGCAAAAAAAGCAAAACTTCCTGCAAATTGCGTTTTATTGACACAAAATTCGACATATTCAATGCTCAAAAAAATAATGTTGTTTACACTTCAACAAAATGACACTGAAAATTAAAGCCACATGATGGTGAACATGAAGGTAGCAACAATATGTCCGATGCGGTAATACTAGTTACATCTCTTGAAAATCCTTTAAAATTCTCTCAATACATTATACATACAATATACATATACAGGATGCGTCATTAAAATTCGAACAAATCGAACAACTTCTTTAAACAAAATGTTTTTAATAAAAAATTAAATATTACAAAAAATTCTTTTACATGGCATTTGAGGGATCCCTGTACAGTACATATATCCCTTCATTAGCTTGAATGACAGCCTCTATTCTCGATCTGAAGCATTCGCACGCACGCTATCCATACCGACGAATGTTGCCTCAATAGCAGTCCTTGGGATGCCAAGATGTTTGTGATTCTTTTAACTATGCTCCATACATAGCAGTCCAAGAGATTTAAATCTGGGGCTGTTGGGAGGCCAGAATTTCTTGGACCAAAACATATCGATGTTATCTAAAAACAAATGAATCAAATGACTCGTATGAGCCGATGCACCGTCCTGCTGAAAAACATATCGCCTTCCGGACTCCACAGTTTCCATCTACAGCTTCATTACATTCATCAGAACGCACAACGATTGAACTGGGTCATTCGAAATCAGCGCTTGAACCCTTTCAATGACTGTGAAGGTGCTTGCGATGCGTTCTTTCGATTGACTTTTCCTCGCTGGCATACTGGAACCTTCATTGGACTGTTCTAAAGTCGTATATTTTATCACAACATCATAAAAGGTTGATCTCGGGTATATTCAAAGAACCGAATTATTTCCGTTGCTGAGCGCGAAAGCCTTCGATGATCGCGGTTTTTCCATTATATTCCGCACTTGGTTTCAACATCGCGACCATGACTGTTTACTAGAAGCATCAGACTTTCTCAACAACATTAACAACAATCTCTGGCGGAGATACAATAAAGCGGAAAATTTAAATTGAAATTTGTCCGAATTTTGGTGACGCACTCTGTACACACGCACTGTGTACACACACACACACACACACACACACACACACACACACACGCACGCACGCACGCACGCACGCACGTACGTACACACGCACGCATGCACACACACATACACACGATGTCAGATCATCCATCCTTTTTATCTCCACAGGAGAAGACCCAAAAATATGCTCAGACTAAAGTTAGAGTTTAAAAAGATCTATTTATTGATCATATCAGTTTGACCTTGAATGGTTTTGCCAAGGTCAGATCAAGATCATATCGATTTTTTAAATGAAACATCCTACTTTTTATTCTAAAATCTAATAGCCGATGTCAAGAGCTTTCCAAAACCCTATAATAAAGTATCTTTTGATTAAGTAAATCTCGAGTTATGAAAATTAAAAATTACAGTACCGTCAACATTAGCATTGTAACTTTTACTGCAACTTTTAATCTTATTGTAACTTTTAATTTTCATAACTTATATATATTATATATATTTTTTAATTTTTTCTTTAATATTTCGTTATTACTATTGAAGGTTACTATTGAAGGTTTATACAGTCACCCCATAAATGATCATATTTTTAACCTTGACCCTCAAGAAGATCAAAGTCATCGATTTTATCATTGTTCATTAAAAAGTATCGGAGATGGGATGAGAGTCGCTTCGCGTGGAAGTTGTGCGGGCCTAACATAGGGGGACGTGAAAGTAGCTTCGTATAGAAAATCGTTTGAAAATTACCTATTCATAAAAATGTTCCTTATAAGTAATAAAAGAATCCTTTAATAACTTTTTAATGGATAACGAACGTCGAAAAAGGTAAATGATCTTGATGTTCTTGATAATCAAGATCAAAATCATTCGGAAATAATTTAGGATTGATTATGTAAAGAAAAATTACCATTGAAAGAATATTTGTTAAAATTCAATAATTTTTTTTCAGTGTAGGCATCCACTTATTTATTGTTTCTAAAATATTTGAACAAAGACATATGTTCTTACGAATGAAATTATAAACTAAATATAAACTAAAATATACTTTTTTATAGTGTGAGAAAATATGTAATAAATTATTATAAAATTCAGAAATTATATACATAGAAATTATATACATTACAAGATTTCTTGAGATGCGTTCCAAATCTTGACTCTGTCGACTCCGACTATTTCTTGTTCATCATTCAATGGACAATAAGGATAAAAAACACACCTCTGAAGTTAAAATCGATTACGTTTAATATGTCTTTTGTTCTACCAAATATTGATTATTTGTATCTGGGCAACGAATTTATTTATCATAGAATTTCTACATTGACATTTAATACTCAATTGAAGTGATATAAGTAAAAACCGTAAAAACATATATAAGTGTACGCATTGTCATTGTCACACACACACGCACACACGCACGCACGCGCGCCTCTATCTATACCCACACCCATACTCACACATTACTCGTTTGATAAAAAAAAGTATATAACTTGAAGTAAAGAATTGAATTAAAGAAGTTAATCAATATTACCGGAAAGATGCTATTACATTTCAATATATTGAATTTGATTTAACATTTCTTTAAACGAATACTTTCTTCATTCATACTTATTTTATTTACGTGATGTTGGAAGGATATATAAGATTGAATTTTGCCAGCATACATAACGAAAAGTTAAAAAAAAATTATTAGCTCTGAATCGTTGCTAGATAGAAAATACAATCTTGAGACTCATATCGTTAATAAATAATAAATTTTATAGAAAACGATTATTTTGAAGAAGATAAAAAAGGAGATAAAATTCAAATTATTGAAATATATAACATATAGGTAAATATTTCAACTTAGAGAAATGAATGCTTAATTTTTAAATTTTTTCAATACCGTTTCATTTTTCATTTATTAAAGATAATCTTTTTAATAATGTAAAAATATATGTATGTATCTGTTTGAATTATTGCTTTATTCTTTATAAATGGTTTTATTTTTTAATTATTAATGCATTTATTACGAAAACAAAATTAGTTGTATATTCATTCATGTACTAATAAATTTCTTTTAAACTTATAAATATTGTTTATAAAATATATATTTAAAATTTAATATTGAAACAATTTTATGTATTGAAAATACAAATTAGTTCGGTCCGGTTTTTTGTTGCATTTATTTCAAAACAAAATGAATG
>NW_012130088.1:3098295-3105374 GCF_000143395.1 Atta cephalotes
GTTGTCGTAGAATATCTACTTCTCATCTCCAGTCATAATCCGATGCAAAAAAGCTTTTCTTTGTTGTCTTTGAATTAGCTGTTCGCAAGTGAAAAATCGCCTTTCAATGTCTCTCGGTTTCAATTCATAAGGCACCTAATTTCCTTGTTTCTGAATCATTATGGCTCTCAATCGTAGAGAAACGGTTTGTTGAGTTATCCCCAATTCTGCAAGCTCCTCTTACGTTTGACTCTGATCTTCTTCGAGTAATGCCTCTAAGTAATGTCTCTTTGTCTTCGAATTTTTTTGGCTGTCTAGAGTGAGGCTTGTCTTCAACGCTGAAATCTCCATCCTTGAGACGATTCCCTACATAATTTATCAGTTGGAGCAGTATCACCATAAACTTCGACAAGCATTCGATGGCTTCAGCCGTACTTTTCTTCTAAAAGCAGAAAATCAAAACCTCTCGCAAATGCTACTTGGTTAACACAAAATTCGACATTTCAAACACAGTAAAAATCAAGGTTTTTGTATGAAACTCAAAGCAATAACTGAATATTATTAGCAGATGTTTAACCTCTTTGAAACCGCCAAAATTAGTCACTGAACCATTCACAACAGCTGGAGCTATCTTTAGGGAAACGGACCGAACTAATTTGTACTCCCATATATATGTACATTGTATGTATTAATAAATAAATAAATATAATTAAATTAAATATTAATAAAATAAATAATAAATAAAATATATTTATGTATATTGAAGTATATAATTATAATTTAATGGAAGAGTATTTCAATATTTACGTCGACATATCTCAATAATAAATATAAAAAAATACTTATAAAATACATCAGAAAGTTTCATGATTTCAATGGAAATATAAGATGATACTATTAATTTTATTATGAGTACAATTATTAAATCAGGATAAAGTTATGCTGAATTTTTTAAATAAAAATATAAAAGAAAATCAGTTTCTTTTTTTAAATAAAATTTTTTTAAAAAAATTAATAAATAAAGGTTGAAAATTAAACGGTTTTAACAATCGGTTGGACACTTTATGTAATGCTAATATACAATGACATTGTATAACATTTATGCATTATAATTCGAAAAGTACATGATGAAAAATTATTTTATTTATGTTTTGAAAAATTCTTGAAATAATTTAATAAGAATAAGCATTAATAAATTTAATATACCTTAATTTTGACAATGTTAATTCAAAATTGAACTAATGGTTTTATCGCTTTCGAAGTTATAAAACTTGTATCCGAAACAATAATTTTTTAGAAAAATTATTAAGATAATGACGATTCTACTGCACACTGTTTGTGTATGTATGTGTATATGTAAAAATATAATTATATTTTATTCATTTGATAATAGATTCTCCCCGTTTATTATGAGTGATATACGTAAAATAGATGGTTATATATCAATATCGAATCTTTTAAAAGGAATACTACTCTGGTCAAAAAGTTCCCGGAATTACTACCAAGTGATGCTCTGAGTTAGCTGATTTGAGTTCTGTTTTTTTGGTTAGGTTGCCACATCTATCATTGACATTCCCACCAAATTTTATCACCATAGCTTGACATTTGTAAAAGTTATGCCGTCTTGAGTACATCTACCTTTGCATGTATTTTCGATTTTTTACAGTTTTAAAAATGGAGTTGAATTTGCAACAACGGGTTTGTATTAAATTTTGCGTTAAAAATGGATTCAATGATGTGAAAACCTTGGAAATATTGGAAAACTGTTTCGGCAGTGATATTCTAAAGAAAACAGTCGTTTATGAGTAGTATGAAAAAACTATTACGGGGAATGCGTTTTAACAGCCGAAAGGAGGTAATGGAAAAATCGAAGACGACTTTGATGGCTATACCGACAATAGAGTTCCAGAAATATTTCGAGAGCTGGATCAAGCGCTGGCATAAGTGCGCAGTCGATGGGGAATATTTTAAAGGGGACAATATCACTTTTGATGAATAAAACTTGTATTTTGAATTTTCTAAATGAATTCCGGGAACTTTTTGATCAAGGTAGTATATACATCAATAAAAAAAATTGATGAAATCAAAAGCACATCTAAATAATAAATAGACAAAAATATATACATTATGCTTCAGAACTTTATCTATTTACACATTCTACATTCTATTTTGTGAAGTTTATTAATTAGTATTTTCAATTTCTATTTTTTTATTAAATTTATTTCTTCTGCTCTTAATTTTTTTGTAAAAATATACCATAATAATGAACGCGCAATCAACAACGTGGAAAACTATCAACATATAATCTTTTAATATAATCTTTTAATATAATCTTTTAATCTTTAAACTGTAACGCTCGAAAAAAAATCACATTATTAATAACGACGGTCTAACAAATCACTATTGTTTCCAAACTTATCATATCAATTTTATAAGTTCTTTTATAAGTTCTAAAAAATAATGAAAAAATATATGTCTTTAATTATTCTGAATACTTATAGATGGGAGAAGAGGGAAAAAGATGTTTTTTAATATGAAAATTAACAAAAATAAATCTCATATACAAAAGAAATAAAATATATTTAAATGATGACAAACGAAGTTGAAGTTGAATAAGAAAAAAATAATCTTTTTTACATCGTGCAATAAATAAGAGCTAAAATGTATAAAATGTATTTCATTGTATTTCAATGTTTAATTTTCAGTTAACGGTTTTCATTCTAACGTTTATATTGTACAAAAAAATTAAAAAAAAGAAAAAAGAAAATCAGTATTATCCAATTAATTACTTTATATAATATATTTAATTTACTTTATATAATATATTTAATATTTCTTTTCTTATAGTATAAAAAATACAAATTTATAATTCATTTTATATATTTTATAAAAAAAATGATTATATGTGAAAAATATAAAAAAAGAAACAAAGTAGAAAGAAAAAGTTATACAAATACTGAAGAGCGCGCACGTAGCGCGCGCCTGTCATGTTTTAGTTAAAATAAAAAGTATAAAATAGTTCCCAAAAACTTATTTAAAATATTAAATAAGAAATGGATTCTAAAAGTTATTTAATCCCGGGTTTCCCCGTAATCTTAGAGCACCGAAAAATCGACGGTCGCATGTAGCGACCGGGGTGTCGTACCAAATATATCCTTTTGCCGATCCAGTTCTCTCCCACATTAAGTCGAGTAGAATAAAGCGTCGTTCCTCCTCCCACAGAGCGGACACCAGTATCCTTTAGAAGTTTGGACATAAGTGACTGGAATGGGCGCGACCCTTCTTCTGCCAAAGGGGGAAAAATTTCGGTAAGAAGAGGAGATAATCGACGATTTCATCTGCTCAATATCCGCTGTTTCTTCGGTCAACAGCGCCTGCACTTTTTACGGATCGAGGAAATGGCCTGTCGTCATCCCCTTTCGTCATATTACAGCGCTCAGCGGTCGAATAGAGTTAGAACATAGTTTCTTCCACAAAAACATCGAGTGTTCGGAACTTCTGAATCCAAACTTATCCTCGGATACCCAGGTGCTACTTTCCAAAATGATCGGAGATTTTTAATCATTCGCGACATCATTCTTCTGGATCCTTATAATGCCAAATTTTATTCGAGAAGTGACCTACTACAGGCAATGATGCCCATCTTAGGCTGTCCAAACATAAGGTGTAGCTCCTGATTGATAAGGGAGCCAGCGTATCTCACTCCTTAATATATTGATTACTCTTGACCGAACCGCCTTCTTCAGGAGTTCCATAAACTTCCTAGCCTATCTTATCAGTTATATTATTGTCCAGAAATCGCTATTAAACAAAAAATGAATGCTATGCTTGGCACTGCAGAAGTAAAAACGTCTATAACTCAAGAAAGCCATTGCTCCGCAAGAGCCATCCGAGAACTTTCTCTCTCGCCGCTTTTTTTTATCTTCCATAGAAAACAATTTATCTTGAGTTCGTAATATGAAATAATAATATCCATAGATCCTTTCCCATGTTAAAAATAAAAGATTGGTGAACGATCATTTAATACTCTCGAAAACTCGAATAACCATGGACTTTTATCATGAACTGCGTTCAGCAGAAGTCAGCGTTTAAGAAGCACTTTATTGCCAGCAGTTTGTAATTTCTTCTGCAACGCACTGTAACATACTCTTTGTCCTTATATGTGTCAGTGTATAATTACGATATTATTATACCATTTTATAACTTTTCGTGCACATCACGGGCAACAATATTTGTACAATATTTTGAAGGTATAATATTGTTCATATTCATGTTGCCTGCTGACTGATGACTGCCCAGCAAATGAAAATGGATTAAAATGAATTGAAATTTTTTTCTAACCGAATGCATATTTTAAATAGCGAATACTTTTTGAATTTAATTGGATTCAATTGGATGTAATTGGATTGAAAAATAGTATTTCCTATTCAAAATTTTGAATTGAACAGCATTCACAATGTGTTTGTGCACCAAAAAGCTAATATTATTTTTAGATTGAAAGGCATAGAGATGTGCTTCATGCAATTCCTATAAATGAATAAAAATGCATTCAAAATTGAAAAGCATTCATTTTAACATTCGTGAATCAATATTTCTGAAAATCTGAATCCATTTCAATTCATTCTTATTTGTTGAGTGACATGACCGTAAATAGAATTAATATTTTTATTTAAATCCATTGCAGGTTATGTTCGTTATGTTCTCTCTCGATATGTTCCATTTGTTAAACATACTTTCAGTATGCTGAAAAAAAATGACGATCGCTTAGCAAACATGTTGGAAAAATGCAAACCGCTAGACGGCATTCAGTAGAGAATCTTACAACAGTTGCAAAGCTGCTTTTTCTGCTAAACGAAGTCATGGCCTCAGTAATCTAATGCTTGCACGGGATGCTCAAGATTGATTCCTGGCTACAGTAATCATTTTCGCAATAAAATTCAGTACTAGATTTAAGACGTTTACATTAAAGCTATTAAGATCGCTCTAAGACATCATGAGCTTCTATTTTTTTCCTTGTGTCTTCGATTTTCGAAGAAAGAGTCATAAAGAATGTTTACATTTCAAACTTCCATACAGAAAAAAATATTTAATTGAATTAATTGGAATTCTAATAGAAAATAAACGTTCCAAAATTTTTGTTAAATCTACTAGATTTCTGATTAAATCTTTTAAATGCTGGTTATTTCAACTAGAATTTTAATAGATTTAGCCAGAAATTTTGTAAATTTAATTAGAATTCTGAATCATTCATTTTCTATCAGAATTCTAGTTAATTCAACCAAACATTTTTTTGTGCAAGGAAATCATTCAATTTCACATCGTTGTCTTTTTACAGTGTCGAGCAATGTAACATTGTGGCACAGTTAGAATACTGTGTAAGATTCAGTGTTACACTGTGTTATCTGTGTATGTTGTTGAAAAACACTTCATTGTTCGATCCTATTTCAATCTGTGATCATCAAATGAGTCGAACTTTTTCTGCATATGTGATTTCTGTGTTTATTCTTAATCCCTAATTATCTTCCGGTTTGACCGATATCGCAATTAAGGCACGGAATTATTAGCGTTTCTCTTAGCCGAAATCGGAAAAGGTTCTTCTGAATTCTGATGAACCTAGAGAGCTTATTGGTACTATAAAATGACAATTTAGACAATTTAAATCTGAAAATTTTTAATATTGAAAAATCTATCGGAAATATCTCGATAGTAAGAATAATAACCACAACATTTTATTTTTCTCTTATTTCTTATTGTTATTACAATATTTTATTTTCTGAGCTTCTATTTGTGAAAAGAAACATATACAAAAAATTAGGGAAATACTATGGTATACATTATATGAACTATATGGAATGTTTAAAGAATAAGTATTTGAATCGGTTTTTAATTGTAGAAAATATAAGCTTTAAAGATCATCATTAATCATTTTTCAGAAAGATGTGTGTAAAATGTTGAAGATTTTTTTTCATGGAATCTTGGGTGGAAAAGATGACACTCAGTCAAAATACTCAATCTACAAAACCAATGATTGCATCGCGTTTTTGAAATTTTGGTGTTAGAAAAGAAAGTTTAAGTATTTACTAGAAAAAACTTATGATGTCAATCGATCACATCATTGTTAATGATTATAGTGACATCTATAAAGAAATTTATTTCTTTCTCACCGATGTGAATTGTAATCTCGGATGGAATAAATTGAATGTAATTTGTAACTTATGTTGACCATATCGAAAGGAATGATCGTGATGATATGTTATTTATATATCTATAATAACAAGGATTTCGAAAATCAAACGTTTCTAATGTCTATATCTCAAGATCCTGCAACGAGAAATGGCAACGATGATGGGGAACAATGGTGAATCTATAGGAGTCCTGACAATTTGTTCGTAATGTTCCATCAAATTAAAAAAAAAATAGAATTTAAGAATCTCACAGCTTCTATGAATTTGTTCTTGAAAATTTTACACTTATTACCGATGTGTTCCCATCTATCCGTTCATGTTATTAATAACCACATCGATATATTACGTTAATGAACAGAGAATTTACATCTAAAGAGATTAATATAAAATTGTCATTTAAAGGAATTTATTTAATTTTTTGATTAATTGAAAACTATTCACTACATGATGATTAATTTCAGGTACACATTCTGAGATAAAATTATATTAAAAAACTCGCTAAGTGAATGTCAGTATATAATGAATTGTCAGTAGAAGACAATAATTCTAATTTATTCATTATCTCTTTCCAATTCTAGAATTGGAAAGAGACGAGATACAAATTGAAACCTCGGTTAAGAAGTGAGTTATGAAACTGAGTCTAAAAAGGGAATCCTACTTGTGGATTTTTGTAATTCTATAGATTTTAGAAAGCACCTATTCTGTCACTACAATAAATAAATTCATAAGTGAATATGAATACAAATATGAAATCAGAATCTTTCCATCCCATGAGCAGTTTTTCGCTTTATTTGTGAGAGCGCAGATGGATCCTTTGTGATTTCTGTGTATGTCTCACAATTAGTGTATTATTTCTTATATGTATTATTTCTATATGTATTCTATATATACTGAGACTGCCAAGGCACACAGGGG
>NW_012130088.1:3105394-3110848 GCF_000143395.1 Atta cephalotes
TCTCTCTCTCTCTCTCTCTCTCTTTCTCTCTCGATTCGATGAACCAATGTACGTACGTAGCTGTTAATGAAGACTATGGTTATTTTTAATCCCACGCGACGTCATACTTCCTGGTACGAGGAGGGAAAATCTCAAGAGTTGCTTGAACGTTTACTCGATAAGAGATATATGGAAAAAAAATTGTACTATCAACATTTACCAATAGCCGTGTAATTGAAAATAATCTTATTTTTTCCACAATATTGAAGAAATAAATAACACTTTATTAAAATAAAAAGATGACATATTTGTGTTATTAATATGGTTATTAAATTAGCAAAGCTTATAATAACTTATATCATATTATTCTAATTACTAATATATCTAATATTAGATGTAGTAAAAAGAAATCCATTATTTTTGCATGAAATTGAATGAAAAAATAATGGATTTGTTTTTACTACACCTAATATATTACATTATTCTAATTTATACTTTACTTTGTCATCTCATCATTATATTATTGATTTTAATTTCTCACGAAATTTAAGTATTCTGCCAAATACGTTTAATGATTTTTTTTATCTCTGAATATCAAACTTATAATATGTGGATTCAGAACGACGAGTGCTCAGTGAACTCTTTCATCCGATTGGATGAAAGTATATTCCATTAGATCATAAAATATAGACCAATCAAATGAAAGAGCTCACTGATCGTTTGATGAACGGTCATTTTGAATGCATTCAATGTTTTCTGGTTCGGCAATATTCCATATTTATTTTTTTCAACATTGGTTTATTATAAAGTAAAACAGTTATTTTTTATTAACTTGCCAGTACTATACTGAAGAGGACTCAAAATCAAGGGTCGAAATGTCTGTATTTTTATTTTATTAATATACTTTTACACATGACTACTTATAATTGTCGCTCGTACGAATTTTCCTTTTAATTTATAAATTAAAATTAACAGAGTTATTTTCTATTACTTTTATTAGCTAATGCTGTTAATAAAATAATTTTTTTTTCTGTATAGTAGGAGAGAACTAAAATAAAAATCGGCTTTTTATTTTTTTTTTCTCTTTACGCATTAGTGCGTCCAAGATTTATTAACTATTCGCATAATATCATAACACACGGAAAGAGCGGTTTTGCTGAAACTTTAAAATTTTAGTTAGTATTTAAAAAAAATTAATACATATTTAGGGACGGACTGAGACCAAAAATATTACAAGCAAATGGTAGTAAAGGCCCCATTTATTAATTTTTTATTTGTTTTTTGTTTGTTTATTTTATTTGAAATATCTAGTAAAAAAATATTACACGACAAAGATAATTAAATTATTATATTATTAGATATTATTTGCAAATTATAGGTATTATCAAAATTTGCACTATGTTTGAAAATTATTTTTAATACTTCTTTATTTTATAATTAACAATTTCTATAAAATGTTTTTTTCTTGATTAAGTCTAATTTTTATTTCTAATTTATTACTCTTCAAAAATATATTTAATTAACAATTATGTAAGATTGTATTGGGAATTGACAAATTAGTTCAGTCCGTTCAAAAATGCATTTATTTCAAAACAAAATGAATGAACAGATCAATTAAAGTATTGTCCATCGTTGCCTACTACTTTTTCTCATCTCTCAAGCAATTTTCGAATTCCAACTCGAAAAAATGATTCGTCTTTGGAGACGATCCAATTTTGGAACCAATTTTCGATTTCTGCGAAAAAAGTGAACCGGTGACTTGCTGCATCCTTCGGAACAACCAGTAATCAGAAGGAGCAACGTCCGGAGAATACAGTGCGGTAAAACATCCCATTTGAGCGTTTCCAAATATTTTTTTACGACTTTAGCGACATGAGGTCGAACGTTATCATGAAGAAGAATAATTTTATTATGTTTTTGCTCGTATTGCGGCCGTTTTTCTCGCAATGCACGGCTCAAACGAATCAATTGTAGCTGGTACTGATCGCCCGTAATGGAATCGCCAGATTTCAACAGCTCATAGTAAACAAGACCCTTTTGATCCCATCAGATACAGAACATAATCTTCGAACCATGAATGTTCGGCCGTGGTGTTGATGTTGAGATCGATGGCATTGACCGGGTTTAGCGTAGTATTTTTTCTTCTTGGAGTTGTCGTAGAATATCTACTTCTCATCTCCAGTCATAATCCGATGCAAAAAACCTTTTCTCTGTTGTCTTTGAATTAGCTGGTCGCAAATGAAAAATCGCCTTTCGGTTTCCAACGTCTGTTGGTTTCAGTTCATAAGGCATTCAATTTCCTTGTTTTTGAATCATTCTTATGGCTCTCAATCGTAGAGAAACGGCTTGTTGAGTTACCCCCAATGATTCTGCAAGCTCCTCTTGCGTTTGACTCTGATCTTCTTCGAGTAATGCCTTTAATTCTTTGTCTTCGAATTTTTTTGGCTGTCTAGAGCGAGGCTTGTCTTCAACGCTGAAATCTCCATCCTTGAAACGTCGAAACCATTCCCTACATGATTTATCAATTGGAGCAGTGTCACCATAAACTTTGACAAGCATTCGATGAGTTTCAGCCGCACTTTTTTTCCAAAAGCAGAAAATCAAAACCTCCCGCAAATGCTGCTTGGTTAATACAAAATTCGATATTTCAAATACAGTAAAAATCAAAGTTTTTGTATGAAACTCAAAGCGATATAAATTGAATATTATTAGCAGGTGTTTAACCTCTCTGAAACCGCCAAAATTAGCTGTCACTATGAACCGTTCTACTATGAACAACAGCTGGAGCTATCTTTAGGGAAACGGACCGAACTAATTTGTACTCCCAATATAATACATATGATAAAAATGAAGAAGAGGAGAGCTTCCTCCAATGACGACCCTAAGACCTTGAGGTTACATATTGTTAAGGTCATAATCCTGAGTGATTTTGAGAAAGTTCTAATGGTCAATCATTACTCGTTGAAAAGCTATTAAAAAATTAACTTTGTTAAAGGATATAGCAAGTTTAGTGAAATTAATAATCAATACAAATAATGCCGATTAGAGCCAATGCAGAATGTCGATGTGAAGTTTGATTTATTTAAAATAAAATAATTTTAATCGCAAAAGTTTCTAATTTCGGATCCTTATCAATGCTTACATATAAAATGTTAACAGGAATCAATCAGCTAAGCGAAGTAACGGCGATGTCATTGTACTTCCTAATACATTACACAATAATTTATCGAATTTATGTTATATAATATAACACAAGCAAATTTTTTTTAATTCATATGATTATCGAAACATTGTTACGCTGTTAATGCATCGAACGTCGAATTTCATCTGACTAAATAACAAGAAAAGACAATATATAATTATATAATAATATAATAATATAATAATATAATAATATAATAATATAATAATATAATAATATAATAATAATACAAATATATAAATTATAGAAAACATTGAGGGAGGTCGTCTCTCATTTAAACATAACTATACTATCGTATGCTTTATTATGCTAATAATTCAATATCGTTCTGTAAATTTAATCCATTAGTTTGTTGTTTGATAAAAAATTGTTTCTAAGATGAGTCTCTCTTATTTAGTCTCTCTTATTTTTTTCTCATCTAATTGTAAGATGCGCATGTTATCCCAATCAAATTCATGAGAATATTCTAATCGATGTTCCATGATCGAATGATGTGTGGTATTCCAGTTGATGTGGTTTCTGTGTTCATGCGAGATTTTAGCGTCCTGTCTGGCTCATATATGTCACAGTCCTTAAAATTAATTTTATACACAACATTCGAGTGTGTCATCATTAAACCGATTAATTTATTATATAAATAAAAAACTAATTTAATTCTTAATGTACGTTATAATAAACTAGTTTATTTTTAAAGATCCATTGTTCGTGTTTTTTTACCTTTCTTATACTTATTAATTTTTGCATAAAAAACAAGCTAACATAAATTATAAGATATACATATGTAAATTTATTTATTATAATAAAGTAGACGTTCCGTTAAACCCTAATTTAGTCATCATCATTATCTAGACGAATTTTTAATTTTAATACTTATTTTTATTGTTGCATGTCAGTTAGATATTGTTGATTTTTACATTTATATGATTTGATTCTTGAAAATCTTTTTTGTTTTATATATTTAATTTTGCATACTTCAGCAAAATTTCTTTCTGTATAAATATGCCTCCAGAGTTTAATGAAAGTTTCGTAAGTTCATGTAAGAATCTTGCTTTTCGAGAATAACATTTGATTCACTTATCAATTTTGCCATTGTATCTATTAATCAACTTTCGCACGAGACTTTAAATCCGAGTTGCTTATCAATCTGGGAATTCTACATCAAAATAGAAGGGGTTATCGTTTGCCTTGACCTAATGTTCACTGGCAGTGAGAAAAATAGCGCAGTTATTAGCGCGTCTAATTGAAAACGAAATTTATTTTTATTTCTCCGCTATTCCCATTTCTAATCTCGCGGAATATCTATGTGTAATTCGGTATTAAATAAAAAAAAAAGATATGAAATATAAATCATAAGCTAATAATTATTTACTTCTCACCGATGATACATTCAGAGAAAAAATATAGTAGTAGCAACTATAAAAATAATTTAATAAGTTTTATAGAATTAATTGTTAGCTGAATACACTGTTTTATAGTTGCAATAACTATAAAAGAGTTTATTTATATTGTATATTAATTTAATATAAATATAGATAGATTTAATATAAATACAAAAAATACAAAATTTATTACACTGAAAGAAAAGATTGGCTGGTGCAGTAAAGATAGATGATAAAATATGTCACATTATTTTTAATTTGCTATAACCCATTAAAATTGCTGTGCTATATTTAGCTAATCTTTTCTTTTAGTGTAGATGTCACTTTTACAATTGCTACATCTACTGTGTCGTTTTCTCTAAGTGTATCATAAATCATTACAAGTTATTGCAAGTTTTCACCTTTTAACTGGAATACATCGCATAAATTTTTATTCCTTCCGTGTAAAAAAGTGCATTCTTTCCTCGTATTGCAACCTCATTGATCTTTCTTGCCGAATTATTTGAGGTGCGCTTAATAATTAATAGATTGGCTTTTACGCAGACAAATCCGTCTAGATCGAGGAAGTCGTTTTTGTAACGAAGCGATAGGATCGTCTAGATGCTTTTCGAACGGGGAATGCATGTACAAGTGCATGACGTAATAGGAAATTTCTTACTAACGAAGCGCATATCTCATTGAACTACGAAATATCGCGTCATTGCGTTTTAATATTGTAGCGAGCATGTTATCAATTATAAGAAGTAATTATATACTCTCTAAATTTTTTTTATTGAAATTTCATTCTAAAGTGTGAAATTTAAACTTAAAAAAAAAGTGACTCAATTTTCAAGAATGAGATTTCACTCTTTAGAATGAGTTTTCATTAAAAAAAATTTTAAATAGTATATATAC
>NW_012130088.1:3117006-3126630 GCF_000143395.1 Atta cephalotes
TTATATATATATATATATATATATATATAAAAAATAATTAAAAAATTATTAGAAAAATAATATTATTTTTCTTTAAGCTAAACTAAAATTGCTTCCACAATCCTTTGAACTACAACATTGCATAATTTATTTTTGAATTGTGTCGAATTACTTTTTGTGTATAATATCTTGCATAATTCATAATCAACTGTAATATTATTTAAGTAGACAGAATTCAAATGATATGAAAATAGGTAATACATTTTAGCGCAGTAAGTTGAAAATAGATTGACAGTCATCGAGAATATCCAAAGTCAATAAACGCGCGTCTGCAAATAGATTCCAAGAGATTACGAATGAGCCTATCATAAACTTGTCGTCATATTTCCTAGTATTGAAGAGGTATTTTCCCCCGAATATAGTTTATCTTTACGTCATCAGGAATGTTTGAAGCAAGTTAGTGCAAGAAACCGTTTGATTTACTATCTAACAGTATCCTCGAAGTTATGAACGTAAAATTTCCTCAAAAAAGTAAATTGTGCGTTCTGTCAACTGGACTTTTAACGTAAAGAGTGCTACGAAATTTATGAGGTAACAGCAACATTTAGATCAGTATTCATAATGGATTAAGAATCCACTATTTCGTGAATTTATGTATAAACAATTAATTTGATTAGATTTCATAAATCATAAAATTCTTTATTGTTGATTAAATAATTTACGAATTATTAATATTTTTATTTATGAAATTATCTCTCCCCCTTTCCCTGAATTTCATTTTTCATTCTACTTTATGTATTGTCAAGACAAACAGACTTTTTACGTAGTTGGAAAATCTAATTATTATTACAAACGTTTTTATTTTATTAAATTATTGTATTTATAGTATATTTGATATTTGAAAAAACACAAATTTTTGAACTCATATTTCGATTCGTGATATTTTGTTCAATATTTTTTTAGTGGTTATTGCAAAATTGCAATAAATTTAAATAAATATCTACATTTAAAAGAATGATTCTTTACCAATATTCCTTATCATTAAATATTATTTTTACAAATTATTGCATTGTGCAATATTTTTTTAGATTAAATAAATTGAGTATGCAAGTAACATGCTAAAATGAATTAATCAAAAATTCAACAAAAGCATTCCTGTATTCTACATTTTTTAATATAATCTTTCCGAGAGAAGGATTATATATCACATACAAGGAAAATTAACAACAATTCGAGGGAGATAAAGCGGAAGACAGAACGTGGACAATTTCGAAAACAATGCGCTGGGAACAATGGTATATACATATATAATAATACACGCGTTAAATCATTTGTCATCTGTTATATTTTAATTAAAATTCTAACTCGATCACCGAAGAGAAAAAGCGTAATAAATGATAATAACGTGAAAGTCGAATAAAAGAACTAATATCGATCTTTTAATCGTATATTTATCTTTTTTTTCTTTGTCATTGAAAACATTGTCAATTTCGCGCACGATTGCTTCTATTTTGTCCGATAGCATCGCTTTTATTAATTTTCCATTATTCATCCTTTTGTGCGTCGTGAAGAAAATATTGCATTATTGAGACGAATAGAGACTATAGAAAGATGATCTTGCTTCTCATATGAAGTTAGAACGGATCTTGAAAGTAAGAACCTTTGTTCTCCTCTGTTCAGCGACGTGGGTGCACAGGACGACATTATTCAGAATTGTGTAATTTGTATATTATACAAAGAAAGTAATTAAAATTTTTAAGTACGCGCCATCATAATTAGTTTCAAAGTGCTCGAGGTAGGTAATTACGAGTCTGGCAATTTTTACAAACGCAAAGAGACACGAAGATTAAAAACAAACCACTCAAACCAGAAAAAAGTTATTCTAGAACGAGACAGTTTAGATTAGAAGCGAACGTCCCAGTGATTGCACTGTGATTCATAATATCAAAAATTATACTCAATTTATAATTACTTTTAATTCGTATATATTGTTTTTATATTCAATATTGTTGTTAATTTAACTAAAACAATAGAGTTAAATTATTTAACTGAAGAAACGTATTAATTTAACTCAAATTTAGTTTATTATTTATTAAATTAATATGAACGTCATTTATTTTTAAAGAATTTGAAACAATTTACGACACAGAAATGAATTAATTTAGTTTTTTTAGTCATATGTTGGTATTAAAAGAATACACTTTGACATACTTGGAAGTAAAAATAACAAAATGTTATTTATATTACGGATTTAATTTGATATTGATTTAATTTGATCCTTTAATATCTAACAATGTGGCCATTATTTTAATTTTAATTACCAATATTACAAAAACGCGAGTCACTTATCATTAATTTTACGATCGAGTAAGGGAAGAGCGTGCGATAAGATGCAACTTTGTGACATATGTTGAGCGATATATTAAAATCCTAAATGAACACACCAAGTTCTGCTTTACTATTGATCGTTTTAATCATTTTAAGTTCGTTTCATGCGATTTAAAATTTGTATGAAGAGAAAGTAAATGCGTTAAACTTTAGTTGGAGCATGTTCAGATTCTTAGATACTTCCCTTCAGATATCATCCTATTATATCATGTTATCTTTGTTTAACATTCGATGAGTAACAAGGTAATATGACATTTAGGGTCATCGGGAGGGAATCTAAACACAGTCCTGCATGTAAATGCAAGCTTTTAAATACATTAAATCTTTATTAATTACTGCATATACTTTTGGATGCATTAAATGTTTATTGCATATAATTGTTGAGTAATTGCACACATTGATAAATATATTCATTTTTCGTAGATAATTTTCGAATAAGATTTTTATAGAATTTTCAAGATCTTTTTTTATAGTAATATACTTGGCTAATTATATTGATCTTATATTTATTTTTGAACAATTTAATATTTGAAATAAGTTCTTTTTTTCATTACATATTTTTGAATGAATTTATGTACTTGGAGTATCTTTGTAACACCTTTTTTTAGGATTTTATTGTACTCTTTTTGCGAAATTTAGAGAATATTGCTTCCTGTTTTGGTTTTATGAAACTTTTACATAAAATATAAATAATAAAGAGCCACAACACAAGATGTATTTAGCAAAAGTGGAATATTTTAAAAAATTATTTCATTAATAAGTAGACGTTTCGGTCAAGTCTTGACCATTATCAGTACAATAAGTTATAAATGATGTTAAAAATATTTAAAAAAATAATAACTGTAATAATAAATATTAACAATTATTCGCAAGTCCAGAATTGACGATGATAAATTTACATTCTTTTGAATGAAACGAACAGATAATATTTTAAGTCCAGAATTGAAGATGACAAAATTACATTCGCTTATGAAACGAAATTTATTGCGATTTCTTGTTACTTGAAACTTTGTGAGACTTCGTGTGAAAAATACGGAATTTCCAAATTCTAGTTAGATTTAAGAATAAAAAAGAAAACATTTTTTTATATACTACTTTTTGCTGTATTGATGACAATAAAAATCGGTTTGGATTTATATAGTCGAATTATAGTCGAATTAGCTTAGCAGTATTGTGTGACACAAGTCCTCGCAAGTATAATTTCGGAGTTTTTAATATAAATTAAACAGTCTTAGAAAACTTTTTTGTGTGAGAACTATTCTTGACAAAATGTGATGGCCGTACTTTGCGACAGTTTTAGACGTTATGTAAGGAAAGAAGAAGAGAAAAAAATAGAGAGGAATTGTTTATTGGCGAGTAGAGTTTTATTATACATACTTCTGAATACGTCAACAATACATTTTTTACAAATATATTTTATTTTGTTTGCTCTGCAAAGAATACGAATGTATTTTGAAGTCATTTGCATTTTTCCATATTGAAATAATTTATTAGTACTTGTATACATACTTTATATACTTTAGTACGTCATTTTCAATATTGAAATCACTGCTACTGCGGTGCTTATTATGACGTCGCAACAAAAAGAAAAAAAAATTGTATGCTTTTGCTAGGGAGGGAAAGAAAGTAGATTCGGAATTTAAAAAAAGGGATCGCGAGTAGATATATTGTGTAAAAAGCGAGGGTGGATCCGTACCGATGAAGTGAAGGTGGGAGACGATCTTGTTAACGACGACAGCGTGGGGATAGAGAGGGCGGTAACGCGGGTATATATTCTCGATGCAGTGGAGACTAGCTACAGTTCATCAGGAGGCAAAATCGACGCAAGAAGAAAGAACGAGTATACGCGACACGCGATTGTATTAGTTAGAAGTCTGTATCAGTGACAGAAAAGATAGAAAGAAATAATCCTCTTGATAAACGTGCGAGATATAGAGAGGCAACAAGTGTGTGACAATCGGTGTCAGAACTAAATTACTCGTGGTATAAACGTAGGCAATTATCTTTAATTAGCTCTCATTCGTTTCACATTAATTAATTGTGGTGCGCGTGAAGATGAATCTATCAGTCAGCACGCCGATTGTATGCGTTCTGCTCGTGACTCTGCTGTCGGAGACGGCGCATGCCAGGCCGCCACAGTGGCTTCTGAGGTACTTTTTTTTAACAGTCTTTTCTAAACATTTACCTCTTTTCTTTTTTCAATTTTATCTTACTTCATACTTAGAGAAAGACATACACAGAGAGAACAATTTTACTAAAGTATTTAAAAACTTGGCTATATATTTTCAAATAAATCTGAAAATAATTTTGTTGGACTATCAAAGTAATTATATAGGATGCACAACTTGGTTCCTATCAAATCTTTTTGCAGCATTACTCACAATACTTGAATGTTCTATATATAATTATTTTGATAATTCAACATAATTATTTTCAAATCTGTATCAATTAAATTTCTAGATTTGCTTTTTTAGACTTCAGCAAAATCGCTTTTTTATGTAGTAATGACAATATAACTATAATGTGACTATAAAGATGACAAGTATATAAGTTTTATACTTAAACTAAGTGATTGTTATACAATAAGCGCGTTTATACAATACATTTGCACGTTTATACAATACATTTGAAAAATGAATGATACATGTAATTCTTATCCAGCAACTTTCAGTAATAATTACATAGTATAATTGAATAAATGTACACATAAAACTTGTATAGTTGTTGCCTTTATAGTTTTTCTCTAAATGCAATTGATACTTACTATTTTTTTACCTTTTCCATTACATCTTTCCAACATCTTCTTCAATATTAAGTTCATTTAATCTTGGTCTTTATTGCACTATATGTTTATCTTAAACCTTCTAAAGTACGAACGGATGAAAATCAAATTAGATTGAAATTCTAAGACAGATCGCGCATTCAATTATCAAATAGTCGTATAAGATCGTGTAGTTTGGAATGTCATGAGGCAATTCGTGAAATTATTGCGATATCCTGATTTCTTCGCGATCGATGAAATTCAAATTCAACGTCGATTTAGTTTTTACGTCGCCTATCACTCTTGTTCGATTGATATCACTTCGTTTCTAGCGTAAAATTGGATTTATTTGAAATTACGATTTCTTTTCGTTTCGTTATCACGTAATAGCGATTGGCTGTGCGAATAATTTCGCATAGATATGTAGATAGAGCAAAAATAATGCGGAGTGTAATAGATTGAGATCCCAACGATTTTAACTTCTGTCCACGGAAACAAAGTGACTTCTTTTTTGAAATTTCCGAATAATCCGATGATAATATGTTTGTTAAATATAATCGAGACTTTGTCGCGCGCTCTATCTAATCTGTGTCGCACAGTGGGCCAGAATCGATTCTAGTTTGCCAAAAGTCAAAAAATAAAGTGGTGACATTTTTGTTATAAAAGTCAAAAAATAAAGTGGTGACATTTTTGTTATACACGAAATTAGCTTATAGCCGTAGTGAATGTTTGATCTTAATTATTTCAATTATTTTAAAAAATTGTTTAAAAATAATGTTTATACTATATATTTATATTATATTTTCATTTATATTAGAAGCTAATTTAATCATATACAACAAAAAATGCAATAATTTGTTTTTTTATTTTTGGCCGGCTAGAATCGATTCTGGTCCATTGTGCATCGCATACATTTAAAAGATTAGCGCGAATATTGACGGGTACATTCTTTTTGTCTTCAATGTATTAAAATTAAAATTGTCTTGAGTATAATCAATTGTTGATGGTCACACGCGAATTGGGATTTTTGTGAAAAATAATCTTCAAAGAAAGTAGACTTTATCTATATTGATATTTTTCGAACGATTCTTATTAGAATATTTTATAAAATTTTCGATTTATTGCAGTCGGCAGAAACGCCTTTCTGATCAAAGACTCGCCGAACTCGAGACACTTTTAGCGCTGCAAAATGTGAAGGGCATCGTGGTTCCCGTAGGATTCGGAAAAGTGAACCCAGCTAAGTTGTAAGTTTATTTTCTAATTTGTTTCGAGCTGCAATAATCCAATTAATCAATTTTCTATTTATATATCGTTCGTTTTATTAATTTTTTTACAATAGTATATTCCTAAATGCATTCGCTTATATGCAGAACTTTCTCTTAAACACATTTAATGCGGTAAAAAAGTGCTACCAATAACATTCTAACATTAAAATCATCCATTTGAAATTCGTCAATAATTAATAATTGTGACTATCATTTAATCTTGTCTGCGTAACGCAGACGAGATTAAATGATAATCACTAGGAAGTTAATCACGTTATGATAAGAATTATGTCATTAATTTTTTAGATACGTTTTTTAAACGTAATCACTTATATGCAACATTTATTCACTTATTTTAAGAAGGCAAAAAAAACGCTGTTGATAGTAAAATTAAAATTGTCTATATTTAATGTCTAAAAAATCTAATTGACATATTATAACAAAATATAAGCGACTTATTTATAACTATATATTTTTATTAGTTGATATTTTTTTCAATAGAAATAAATTTAATGACGAAACGCGCATTTCATTTCATTTTTTCTTCTACAGAATAAAAAATCCTTCTCTAGAATAAAAGAAGAAAAACACAAATAGCTGTGGAGAAACTACAAATTGAAAAACCCCCAAAAAAATTATAGAAATACATTAAAAAATTATAAAAAAATTATAAAAATACATTATAGTTTTCTGTTATCACATAGGTCACTTATTTCTTACATACATATAAATGAATTCATATATGTACATTTAAACAAAGATATATATATACTTTCCCACATTTGAATAATGTATAAGAATATAATGAGACCTTCAAATTATGATTTTTTTTTAAGCTTATAAGAAAAATTAAAAAGTCGATGTGAGTGTACATCACCTACACTCATGCAATGTATAGGACATAGCCAGATCAAGAAAAATACGTAATAACATTTTATTTAATGTGCCATTAAAGATTTCATCTACCGCAGTTGCACTTGTTGCTTCTTAAATTCTTCAAATTCTTTAAGTAACTTGTATACGGTATTGCAGCTAAAGAACTACATAAAATAATTACAGAAATAAAACAAGAAGTGAAAATGCAAATGATAGAAAAAAAAAAGGCGCTCCTAACTCTCGTATTAAAAAATTAATGCAAAACAAATAACGCTTTGAATATTTTTATTTCTCCAGCATACGAGAGACAGCCTGAGAGCGTTCTTAAGACATTCAAAAGATATCCTTTGAACATCTTTAAAATGTTTTTTAAAGGTCTGTGTTATATAGATAGATTAGAAAAGTAATCTTCCGTATTCTTAGAGAAATATTTTAAGCTCTGTTGAAAACAGAAATAACGGTATAACAGTACGACAATAAAGTTTTTGGTAATTAAATTAGTAATAGTCTCATAGTTCATATCTCGCGACATTGATACGCGTGCTATCGATTTCAGTAAGAAAAATTGAAAAAAGAAACAACGAAGCACTTTGACAAATACGCTTACAAATTGTAATGCAACGACGTCTGCTGAATAACATAATTGCATCGAAAGACGACCGGTAAAAGAGAAAAGAGAAAAAGAATAAAGAAAAAATGTGATCGTGACGAATGAAGATGAGAAGAACGCAACGGTGGTATGGAATTTCTAACTAGGTTACTTCTCTTTCAATGCTTCGTGAATAAATTCCTATCTGGATGCTGTTCCCACTCGCATCGTTTCTGTGAAAAGAGACCTTGTGGGATTGTGATATATCGCACTGTTCTCTCTGCGTTGTAATTGCGCGTGAATCAATTGATGATATTTACGATGTCAATGATATTCAACGTCGCATATGTAATTAGCAAGGAACACGAATATTGTCGAGCGATCGCATCACACCGTGTGACGCTCCTTGTCGATTGACAAGCAGGTGCTCGAAACTTGACTTTTCGATCTCATGCCTTCGAGTATTGTGTGATCATACAGCTGAAATATTGGAGTGTACCAAATAATGTATATGAACCGTACTCGCGAGCACGTATAACTTTGTCGCATTTTCGTATAATTTCCATTTGGAAATTTTCCAACACAATCTTATCTCGATTCTCTAGGTTAATATTTATCCCAGATTATCGTAACATTCTTCTGAACTCTAGTTAGGCGTCAGGCACGAGAGAATGCCCCACTCTTCAATACTTTAACTCAAACAATTCTCAACTACTCTTTATTGGGATAAACGAAATCCGATCGCTTAGCTACAGAATTGGTAGAGGGGGTGATTCCCTCGAAGCGGAAATAAGTCAGAGAGCGAGCGAAAAAAAAAATACAAGACTCACACACAAATTAATAATAAAGAGAAATAACAACGTGTACTTACCATTTCTGCAGTACCTTAAGAAATACAGATCCGTGGATTATATAGCGGACACGGCAGTCGTCTTACGTATTTTGTTGAATACCCAGGACTGGCAAAATTTTGCCTAATCCAGTTATAATAAAATCAGTTTGAAATTTTAATCAAAATGAAAAATTCATATTGAAATCCACAAACGAGTTTTATTATTTTTACTATTCACTATTATTAAAGCTTAAAAAAATGTAAATAAAAGTAATATGATTGTAAATTATAGAAAACAAAAGTTTATTATTTGTTTATATTATTTATGTTTAATACTTTTCTATATAATTTTTTTATCTTATATGTTATATAATATAAAATATATAAAATAAAAATATAAAATATAAAAAATATAAAAATATTTTGAAAAATACTTGTGTAAAATTTAAGAATGTTTATTTATTTACATATCTATAAATCTTAACGAGCTTAACTTTTTCTGGAGCCAATAAATTTTCTTAATTTATTACAAACATGCAAATATAGAGAAAATTCTCTATATATTGGGTTGTTCGGAAAGTTCGTGCCGACTAATCTATATAATTTAATAAATGTATACTAAAATTTAAATCTTCTGCGTTTCAATTTTTCTTCAACATCGGCACGTACTTTCCGGACAACCCAATACTTGCTGATGTAGAGTTAAAGAGATTTGCCATAAAAATGTCAACTTTTTTTAGAGTCATTAGTATTAAATGTAGGAACAAAGAAGGGCTAATGAAAGTACTTCGTGCGAGAATAAAAATCGTTTATTACCAATTCGAATGAATTAATTACGCAGAGACGTTTCGGCTTGCCTTCAAACCATTATCAGTATGTCTAAATATTTATTGCAATTCTCTATCTTCTTCACGATGAGACGGAAGAGTGACGA
>NW_012130088.1:3129563-3135989 GCF_000143395.1 Atta cephalotes
TATATATATATATATATATATGTGTTATATATATATAATAAATATATATATATATGTTACATAATAATTAAATTCGGTGTTTGTGGAAAAAAACGTAAATTTTGCATCTCTATCAGGAATCTTAAACTTTTGCGCGTAAATAATAAAAAAAAAAAAATCTCAAGAATATGAAGCAATCGCAATTTATACTGCTGGATGATCTGCGCGACAGACAGCGAATATGATACACTGCGAGAAATTGATACGAAATTTAAAAATACTTCGAGCTACTAGCGTGATTCTTCTTCTCATAATCTTTTTCTCGTCATTTATTATTATATGAGACTTTTTTTTTGCGTATCTCGGCGACGACGTTATCGAGAAAGCAATTAATTGAACTTCAATAAACAAATTGTGAGATGATAAATATTGTCGTACTTGGTAGCATTGTAAATTATACTTGTATAACAACCATTCGCTAACGATAAAACTCATTAGCTATTATTACTTGGTGGATTCTTAGCGATTGCATGAGTATTGCATGAGTATTGCATGAGTATTGCATGACTGTTGCGCTGGATGGCGTTATCTCTCTTTTCCTTTAGACGCAAACATTCAGCATGATTGTGTGAATTTATTTAGCTCAAACGTTATTTAGTCTGCTCGTGCGAATTTACCTGGAACGCGGCAAAATAAAATTCAATTTTAACAAAAATTTAAGGATATATATGTGTTATTTCAGAACTTGATAACTACTAAAAATTTCATAAATTGTCTTATGTCTATATCTATAAAATTTTTTTGAGCACAATTCTCTTATTGATTTAAAAGTTATTTATTTTTTTTGTTAATTTTGATTTCTATATAAAATTGTGTTTTATGTATAACTTATTTGTAAATTTGATGAGAAAGTAACATTAAAAACGAAATGAAAAATTTTAAACATATACTGATCAAATAATAATAAGTATTCAAAATGTGCAAAAATTTATTTGGATATACTTATATGTTTAAAAGTTATTGACCTACAATTTCAGAGAAAAATATCATCATTTGATGCATAAAACCATTATAATCATTTTGATGCATAAAACCATTATAAGCCAAATTATTTGTCATTTCGTTTCGTCAATCGGTTTTAGAACATATTCGTCAATATTTTTTTCATGACGTTGGCTGATATTAACTTATTTTGACTGATTTAATTAATACTTTTTTAGCTGATATTGTATAGTCAAAATATCCTTTAGCGATTTATATATATATTATACTGTGTGTGTGCGTGCGTGCGTGCGTGCGTACGTATAGATAACATAAAATATCGATTACAAATATATATATAAGTAAAAATAATAATAAGATAAGTAATAGTGATAAATTGATATAATTTACACACGGAAAAATAATGTTATAATAGCATTACTTTAATTGAAAATGATTTTGTTAATTTAATATAATGAAACAGATAGCATTTTATTAAAATAAAAATATTTGTTGATATTTTATTAATACGTGTTAATGTATTCGTTTTATTATTATTATTGAATTATTTCAAATTACATTGCTATTAATTATGTGTGTAGTGATGCTGGTTAATATATTTTTTCTTGTATATAAAATTATAATAAGATGATACTCGATTAATATTCCGTGTTCGATAGATCGATTATTTGACTATTATTATATATTATAATATATATATTATTTTACTATTGTATAGAGGCCGTAAACGGAGATCCATCTCGGAGAACAATCTTCGAAAATTGCAACATTTCCTACTACTCATTACTCAAGGCTCGGAATCAACCGTGGACCAATCTGATCAGAATCGTCCCTTAACGTGGGTAAGTGCAAGATGATATCGTTGAAATTGATGCGTATATGTACAGTGAGTACAAAAAATATTCATATAGAAAAAATATTTTTTTAAAAAAACTTTATTTT
Organism: Atta cephalotes; assembly: GCF_000143395.1. NCBI lineage: Eukaryota > Metazoa > Arthropoda > Insecta > Hymenoptera > Formicidae > Atta > Atta cephalotes. The sequence goes on from NW_012130088.1 coordinate 3,131,487, forward strand.
AAAAAATTAAATATTATCTAGCGAGAAATGAGTCATCGAATCGATATCGATACGATGATTTCAACATCAATCCAACGTCGATTCGACGTTTAATTGATGATTGCTAGATAATTAACAATTTATTTATAAAATATAAAATATTCATAAAATATTCATAAAATATAAAATAAATTATATGTTTCTTAAAATTATATATACCAAAAAGATATGTATTAATTATAGAAAATATTATTTGAAAAATAAGCGAAAATTAAAAGTTCCATTGTTTGAATGTTCAAAAAGTATTCGAGAAATTTAGCTTATAATATCAGAAATATATGCGAAGCTTATTTGTATATATTAGAACAGAATGTATTCATTATATAAAATTGCTAATTAATGTTTACTTTTTATAAATAAGACTTTTTTCATAAAAAATTTCTTTGTATGAATACTTTTTGCTCTTATTGTATGTGCAATCTGTTTATCGCCCTTGTTTCGCGCAATGTCGTAGCTATGAAATTTTTACGATAGTAAGCACGTAGACGTTATCAAACGCTTTACTTACACATTTCATTTTCGGGGACGCATTTCACGTGAGATGCCATAACGGCCCGTAACACTTTCGAATATACGTGACGGTTTCCTTCATAACCGTTTATCATGTCCGCTTGAGTGAATATTTTACGATAAAGAAAGATCGGTCGAACCAGCAGTGGTAAAAATCTAATGAATTGTTGAGCGTAATTAGTATCTTCTGGAAGTTTCTGAGACATAACGTGGGATGTTTCGTTCCTGTTCTTTTCATGAGGTTATCTATTTTTCTCTTCTGTTTATGTACATAGATAATAAGTAAGCGTATAAAATATAAAATGCATCTATTATTGCGCTTACATTCTGTATATGTTCTGTATAAGTATATACTGTTGCTCGGTAAAAAATTTGTCAAATATAATTATATGTATAGCTTCTTAAGATTTCCTCTTACATTAAGCATCTAGCCTGTGTTACACTTCTTTCATGTGCTTGTCATGTGCACGCTGATCATTCAATTATCACAAACATATTATATGTACTGGTGTAAAAAGTGAAAATAATAATTAATCTAGTTTTATTGCTAAAATATTATTAGCATCACATTCTAAAATACACACATTAATCAAATATTTAGGTATTTAAAAAGCACATTCCAAAAATGTATAGGAGTTTTCAAGAGACTCGCCAATTAATTCGCGTACGCCTCATTATAGGACTTTTGAGTGTTTTCTTCTTATAAGAAGTGCGCTCATCTCGTGGCGGGGCCACGTACTAATTTCCTATATATAATTATATATATGTATAATTATATATATGTATATATAAATTATATATAAATTATATAATGAATTATATATAATCCATGCATATATTTTTACATAATTTTATATAGTATAGTATAGATATAATATAGAAAAAACCAAGTAGCCAAAAAAGTTTGAGACCGTTAATTGAAAATATCTATTGTGTTAAATAAAATCGAAAACTTATGTATTCTAATTTGATATTTTTTATCTTTATTGTATCATATTAATATTTTTTTATTATATTTAGCAATTTTATAATGAAATAAAAAATAATATAAAATGTTTCGAATTTTTTACAAAAAATTCTTTTTATAAATTTTTAGAGATACTTTTTTTGTCAAACTACCTTACTTCTTTTTTACTAATCTAGATAATCCAGAATTTTAAAATTTATTTATTTTCTCTGATGAAGGACTCTTCTAAAATAGCTCATGCAATAGTTTAGTTTCGAAAAGAAAAGCTTTATGATTGTAATCCATTTTCTTAAAAGTATTACGTTCACAATTGTTAAATATGACATCTATTTACTTCAAATCAAGAAAAAAAATGTTTTTTTATTTAAGTAGTATTTTTATTGCAATATACTCATTTTATATACCATGGCCTCAAATATTTGGCATTTATACAGCTAGCACTGTATGTAAATCTACAAGTAGAGGGACTCGATGACGCTCGCGGTAATACATTTGCGAGAATCGCCGATGTCGTCTAGTTCATAATTACGAATCTGTCATCTCAATATCGGAATTAATTCTATTTCCTCTATTCTAATTACAGAAGGAGGATTCGCGGGAGGAGCAAAGGGACTACCAGTTGATTTAATTCATAGACTTGGTATAGCTCGAGAATGAGGCGAAAGTCAGGAAAGAGAAGCAGAGGACAGACAACTGGAGAAGAAAGAGTGTGCTAGAGACAAAAGAGAAAGAGATAGCGAAATAAGAAAGAAGGAGGAAATAGAATATAATTAAAAAGATACATACATATACACGCACATACATACACATACATACATGCATACACGCACATTTAATTTGATCTCTCAGCCGTGATCCGTCGACAATGCACTATTACGGATAGCCTCCGTCCGAGAGCTTCCAATTTTCTTATTAATTTACGCCTTACTTAAGAAATAAGTAATCTATTGACATAAGAAATGTACGTTGCATGCGTAACATGCTTAAGATTTAAACGGCAACAGCGGGAGATAACGAAAGCGTACAGCAAATTACTGTGCAAAGTGCTGATGTCCTTGGGGGAAAAACGGCACGATCGTATCCAGATCGTATCCAGACTGCGTTCTTTATTTAAGTATTCGAGGCTTAACGAGAAAACAGTATTTTACATGTGAACGCCGTTGTAGTATTCGCGTATAATGTATAATTCGCAAGATTCATTCTTGGTGCACACTTGAATGTTTTTTGCCAGCGAATTCAAGATCATATTTATCTGAGTTTTCGTTCACATTTAGTCGGCTATTATTTTCATTGTATAAAACACTTAGATCTTCTTATAAAAAAACAAATGATTATTCATATTGTACTCAGAAAAAAAGGATAGTGATAGCAATTACACGTATAAGGTGACAATTATACAAGTTTTTTATGTATATATAGAGAATTAACACAATATAATTGAATAAATTATTTTATAATTATTGCAACTACAAAATAGTTTATTCAATTATATATGTACATAATTAATTCTATACTAAAATTATAATTATAATTATCTGCATCTTTATAGTTATCATCATTATATATTTTTTTCTGAGTGTGATTTTTCTCGACCACGTCGAATTTAGTCGATTGCTGTAAGTTATGTGAAATGTTTAAATGATAATTTCGTAAGAAAGTACAAAATTATTTTAATTTGTTTTCCAATTTTTTTTTATCGCGTCGATTTTCTCCGCATAAAATGTGCAATCACATTAACACACGAAATGGAAGTCGAAAGACAAAGAAGAACGTCTTACTGGTTCACTTTTATATATATGAAAAAGTTAAATCTCTCCACATAAATCTCAACTTTAATAAATTCTCTAAAGAATATCTTATAATATTTTATAAAAAATTTGTTATATTTTAAATTTATGAAAATTTCTGAGAATAAATTAAATTTTTTCAAGTTTTTTAAGTTTTCTTCAGAAATTATAGAAATGAGAAATCTTGATCTTAGAATATTTCAGAATTTATATAAGAATATTAGAAAAGATATAGACATTTCCTGTATTTCTGAAAAGTTTTAATGTATAAAAAAATCTAAGAAATTTTCTAAAGACTTATAAAGTTATATAGGAATTGTAAAAAAACGCTGATATAAAAATTTTATGAAAAATTCTAAGATAAATTTTTAACAGAGAAGTGTGTCATATAATTTTTCTTCGTTCTATAATCGACTAAATCCAACATGGAATTTTTGCAATGTAATGACCGATCGAGTTGTATTTTAAATAAATTCTTTTTCCGAAGAATAAATTGAAGATAATTGCACTAGTCAACTTACAAATTAACTTATAATTGTGAGCATATTTATGATGAAACTATCACGAATGACGAGAAACATCTAAAGAATCTTGCGAATTTACTTTAGCGAGTTTCCTTTGAATTAAAGCGATTATTTTGCGGACAATTCATTGAAATTAATGTCTGCTCTGCGTCTTCTTCTGCATACGAAGGACCAAGATTAACGTTTAATCGCAGATCTTAAAGCTCTTTTTTTTACGTCGTAATACGAGCGGCACATATTGCATTCCGGGCTCGGCCATGTACGTTTATGATTCTTATTTAATTTTTTCTCTTTGTACATTGATGATTATAATTTACGATAGATTAAAGAAACGTATTAATTTATGGAATTAATCGCAATGACGTATCGAAAGAGAGTAAAGTTTAATGCGACATTATCTTAGTATATTGTTAATCCGAACTCTAGGCGAATTTTATTTATTTTTGTAAGTTTGATTTTTGGAGATTATTTTAGATATGATTAATATGAATGGAAAGAGAGAAAGAGAGAGAGAGAGAGAGAGAGAGAGAGAGAGAGAGAGAGAGAGAGAGAGAGAGAGAGAGAGAGAGAGAGAGAGAGACGAGAGACGAGACGTACGTACGTACGTACGTACGTACGTACGTACGTAGTACGTACGTAGTACGTACGTTACGTTACGTTACGTTAACGTTACGTT
>NW_012130088.1:3136130-3143000 GCF_000143395.1 Atta cephalotes
GTAGTAGTAGTAGTAGTAGTAGTAGTACGTACGTACGTAGTACGTAGTAGTAGTAGTAGTAGTAAGTAGTAGTAGTAGANAGAGTAGTAANAGAGANAGAGAGAGAGAGAGAGACTCGCGCTGTGCTTCGCGAGTCTACGTTCCTTACTATTTACTATTTATCGTCATTTATAATGTTTACTATTTTACTTGTATACTTATTTTTATTGTATATTTATTTATTTATTTATTTACCTATTTATTTATTTATTTATTTATTTATTAGATGTGGGAACGATTATGCATGAATTTTTTAGAACGTAAATTTTGTAAATCGATTACTGTGAAAAGATTTTCGCTGTATCGAGACATTTATGTTTCTTTTCTACTAATAACGTCGTCGGATTACTTTGAACAAACATGTATACGCGATTATGACTGCAATAAAAAGAATTAATCAATTGATGCAATTTATTCTCGTTTTTATTGTATCCCGTCCACTTTTGTAACTTTCCTATAACAAAATACTGTCTGAAATTACCATAGCATTCTTCAAATTCTAAAAAAAAAACACAACGAGAAGAAGATATTGAATCAAAAACATTCAATAAATGCTAATTTGACATCCAGACAAAATTTATTTATTCTATGAATTTACAAATTATTTTAGGTATAATTACAAAAAAAAAGGATTTTGCAGTATACTACTATTTGGAAGGTCAGGAATACTCATGATTTTTTGCATCTCGTTCAAAATTAAGTTCAAAAAAATCTTTAAAAAAATTTTGAAAAATTTATCACTAATTAAGAACATAAAAACAAAAAGGATGAAATACATAAAAATGGATAGAATGTACGTTTCTAATGGAAGTTTTACCATATTTCACTTTTGTTGAAAAGACAATTTTGAAAAAGATATCTTTTCATTATCTTTCTATAGTTGTTTTTTCGGCAAAGCGAAAAGTCGATTAAAAGATATCTTTTCGTATTACCAAAAAGAGAGAGAAAAAAATTACAATTTTGTTATCGGTTTCTTTAGCGACTCGTAACAACATTTGCTTTACATAAAAGCTTTATCTTGTATGAAACAAGCTTCAGTCGCACGACAGATTAAATGGAAGAACAATTCCCTAGCAAATCAAAATGTAACTGTAACATAACTTAGGGAACACATAGAAAAAACAATATATTTCATGATTAGAGACAATATGTATCATATAATAAGTATCATATAATTTTAAGGATATTATACTTTAGAACAATAAAAATATATTTCTTTATCACATTATATAACAATTATTTTTTAAAATCTACACATACATACCTCAAAATACAATATCAATCATCATAACTGATATGCATAATATAAAAGATCACAACTGTGATCTTTCAGCAATTTAACGAATGTTATATGACTGATACATATAAAATATATACTACAGATACGTTTATCCAAATTTCAGTCATTCTAAGGGTGCATTAGAGGAGACGCTAATAACGTTTTTTTTGTGTCATTTTGTCATGCCTGGAATAGTAGTAGGGTTTCGCGTTTTTCCTTGAGTGCTCGGCTCAATCTCATTAATTGTGTTCGGTAGAGAGCTCCAGTAATGGTCTCGATTTGAGCAACTCATAATACACGACACCAAGCTGATCCCACCAAATACACAACATGAGTTTTTTTCCATGAATATTCGGCTTGGCTGTCGATGTTGAAGCATGGCCAGATGGTTCCCGTGATTTCCTCTTCTTTGGATTATCGTAGTGGATCCATTTTTCATCACCAGTGACTATACAATCCAAAAAATCTTTTCGTTTATGCCTGGCAAGCAGCATTTCACATGTGAAAAATTGGTGTTCAACGTTTCTCGGCTTCAGTTCATATATGGAATCCAATTCCCTTGCTTTTGAATCATTTCCAATGATTTCAAACGATATGAAATTGTTTGTTGAGTCACTCCTAATGTAAGTGCAAGTTCTTTTTGCGTTTGGCATGAATCTTCATCTAATAATGCTTCCAATTCCGCGTCTTCGTACACTTTCGGCCTTCCGCTACGTTCTTTGTCTTCGACAACAAATTCATCGTTTTTAAACTTTTGAAACCACTCACGACAATTTCTCTCTCACTTAAGACAGCATCATCATATACTTCTACAAGCAATCTATGAGCCTCAGCTGCAGATTTCTTCAAATTAAAGAAGTAAATCAAAAGTTCCCGCAAATAACGCTTATTCGGTTCAAAACTCGACATTTTCGTACAAAAAAAAATATATGATGTTGATACAAAATCGCTAATATTTCAAGGTTATGATGTTGCCGGATGTCCACTCTTACGATATGTCGTTTTACATCAAATAATTTTAACTATAGTTTATTAGTGGCGCTATCTTTTGCAAACGGCGGAAACTTATTTGTACTCCATAAAATAGTCAAACTTTTTTTTGGCTGTTAGTTCAAACCAAATTTTATTTTTAACTTTTTAATTACTTTTTTTATTAACTTAATTTTTAATTCAATTAATTTTATTATGGATTAATTTGTATTTTAATTTAATTAAATTTCCAAGGCTATTAACTTTAATTTAATTTAGTTAAAAAAAAAGTTAACTTCCAAACCTGTTCAAAATGTTGAATGTTACATAACTATGCTACATCCTTTTCATGTACTTTTTACTATCCATAGTGTCAATTTTTATCACCTATTATATCTATTTTGTATATATTTACATAACATCTTACATATAATAAATATGTAAATATGTAAAAAGATGTTTATATTACATTATAGTAATATGTCAATTATTGATACATTTCTGATATGTATCATTAATGATATATTCAAAGTTGCTGACATAGAACTGTAGCATTGTATATTTAATGTTTATAAATATAATTACACAAATAATATTATATGTAACATTCCTGATACTCATATAGTATTACGTCTACAACTAAGCAACATGTTGTGCTACATGTGGTTGCTAGTTGGGACTATATTTGTAGAAATGACTTATGGGCGAGATTTTAGTATAAGAAAGATTTGAAAATTTATATGTATGTGTCGCAGCCTTTTTGTGAAATTAGCCTTTTCTCGAAAAGACTAGCCCTTTTTTTACGCAAAATGGCACCTTTTTGCGAAATCAACGATAATTCCTCAATTAAACTGACGCACTTAGGCTTTTCGCGAAAAGGGTTAACTCACATCAGTCTTATTAGTTAATGATACACGTTCTGCAAAAAGACTAACGAAACGTCTAGCCTTTTTACGTAAATTTTTGCGTAATAATAGATTCTAGGCTTTACATAAAAAAAGCTAGATGTTTTGTTAGCCTTTCTGTAAAAAGTGTATTATTAATCAACTTAATCCTGGAACAATAATAGTAATTATCAAATAAAAGCAATTTGATAATTCTTCAGAAGAATTTCCTCCGATGAAATTAGGCTCATTCGACGCGTTCAGAAAGAATCTGGCAAATAAAGATTCAGGACTGTCCTACGAAGTAAGATGTCGAACGTTAAAGTTCACAACTATTGAGATTAGGAAATCTGTTATGTAGACAGTGGGATGTATAACAGTAATGTTTATTGGTTCGGAGCGACGTAATCTAACTGTCTAAAAATTGCAGGCTAGACAGTAAAAAGACCACTCTAAAAGTTCTCATACCCCACTGTCTTTATAGATTAGAAGTATTTCAAGTGGACACTCTATCTAGGCTGCAACTTCTAGACGGTTAGGCCCCAAGCGGATAAGTTTTTTTTTGTTCGGGGCCCCAAGAGAATATGTTTTTTTTTGTTCGGGGCGCCAATAAGCACTGGTCTATACATTTCATTGTCTACATGATAAGCTTAATAATCGTGTTACGTAGTTATACTTTAGTCAACTTTAACGCTTAATATCTTGCTTCGCAGAGACATGAATCCGAATTTTTTCTGCCAGATTCTTTTATTTTACGCAAAAATGCGCCTAATTTCATTGAAATCGGAAGTGAGGAAGCTGTTCTAAGTCAGAGCTTTTGCAGTTTTTACAAAATTAGTCTTTTTATGAAAAGGCTAACTCACATCAGTCTTTTAATGACGTTCTGCAAAAAGCTAACAAAACATCTAACCTTTTTGCGTAAATCCTAGATTCTAGGCTTACACGAAAAATGCATACGATATCGATGTAATAGTAAACGACGTAGTAAAATGATATGTTGTTTTATAATAAATCATATGTGTGCATTTTATAGTCAGTAAAATAGCGATTCTTCGGAATTTATATATTTGATGTTTTTTAACTTCCCTAGTTTAGAAAGGGTATGTAGATTTTTTAGATTGATTAATTAACTAACATTTTCGTCTTTAAAATTATTTGAGGAATGCGCTGTTAAAAAATAATCTGATAGTTGTGTACAGGACACTCTGTATAATAAAATGAGAGAGAGAGAAAAAGAGAGATTTCTATTCAATCCCGAGGAGGGATTGTCGGGCCAATTGTACTTAGTACTACTTATAATACGAGAAAAGGCAACAACATACTACGTGATTCAACATGGAGCAATTAATATCTACTAAGCGGAAGACTAATTTCTATTCTCTTGTAATGAGTTTATCAATCAAAAATTACAAATTATTTGAAATGACACAGGTCATTCCACTCAGATGGATCGAAGTGTTTGAACTCCTCCGAATAAAACGAAGGAAAAATATTGGGTTGTCCGGAAAGTTCGTGTCGACTTTGAAGGAAAATTGAAACGTAGAAGATTTAAATTTTAGTATATATTTATTAAATTATATAGGTGCCATTCTGTTCTACAACCTTTCTTCATCTTTCAGGCAACTTGAAAATTCCGTTCTTCCAGAATCTCTCAGGTTTTTCAGCGAAAAACTTTTCTAAGTGATTTTTTACCTTGACCAAAGAGTTGAAGCTTTTTCCATTAAGGAAATTTTGTAATGATCGAAATAGGTGGAAATCAGAGGGCGCGAAGTCTGGTGGTTAGGGAAGGGATAGGTAGAACATCCCAACCGAGCTCCAACAACTTTTGTCAAGTTATCAAAGACACATGAGGCTGCGCATTGTCCTGATGAAACACGATGCTCTTCCGATTTCTGAATGTTTTTGTTCAATTGCTGTTCAATTGCTCTTCAATTCATCTAATTGGGAACAATACTTCTCTGAATTTATCGTCTCGTTGTTGGTAAAAGCTCATAATACAAGATCCCTTTCCAATTCCACTAGACACAGAGCATGACCTTCTTTGAATGAAGACCGGCTTTTGGGGTGGCTAAAGGTGGTTCATTCCGCTTTCTTCAAGATCTTTTTCGTTCAACATTATTATGAATGATCCATTTTTTATCTCTCGTCACTACTTGCTTCAAAAATGGTGCCTCCTCGTTGCGTTTATAGAACGAGTCGCAAATGGAAATGCGATCCATCAGATTTTTCTCCGTTAAATCGTGGAGAACCCATACATCAAAACGGTATGTAGTCAAACTTCACAAAATGTTCGTAGATGGTGGATTTTGACATATTCAACATTTCTGCTAATTTACGTGTCGTATAGCGTGGGTTATTCTCGATCAGTGTTTTAATCTGATCTTCATCTGTGGTGGAGGGCGTTCTTGATCTTCAAGGTTGAAATCATCAGCTTTAAACCTAGCAAACCACTTCCGCACAGTTCTTTCAGCTATAGCTCGTTCGCCTTAAACAGCGCATATCTTGTTTGCCGCTTGTGTGGCATTTTTGCCTTTCCGATAAAAGAAAAGCATTAAATGTCTAAAATGCACTTTGTTTTCTTCCATATTCAAAGGCATATAAAACTGACAAAAATTAACGTATCGCAACCAAATTTTTTTCTAAGTATGCCTGAAGTATCGTCTTTTACGATACGTACGCATGTCATTTGTTTTCAATCGTTCTGATATATTCAGACCTATTCTTTCAGACGCCTACCAAAAATCGGCACGAACTTTCCGGACAACCCAATATAAACAGGAAACGATAATGCAATCGCAATGATAGAAATAAATCTAGCAATTCAATCATAATTTATTATAAACAAAATTTGGCTTGACTTTCGGATAATATCCAATGTGGTCATCCGACATTTATCTGGTAGATATGATTTGATTATTTGACAAACTTATATGCAGTTGATGCAGTCTGACGTCAGCAATTAAAAGATCGCAATACGTTTTTTTAATGAATTTCCGGAATGTAGTTACCGAGCGATTCGTTATTACTTATATAAGCTGCATTCCGAAACCTTTTAAAGAAAAAGTGTTGCAACCTTTAATTGCTGACTGTATGATACATATATGTATCATATCTAACAATATTGACTATATTTCAAATTTGCTGCCAGCACTAAAAATTTGTAATTCACGTTATATGTACTATAGATTTTTAGTACGACAATTTCACTAAAACATGTTTAATTGCTTCTTTTACTATCGCACAATTATTTTTTTATTTCACATAGATTCATTAACGTTTAGTATGAATCGGCCATCCAATTTATTAAGTTTCGTCAGCATCGCTTCAAATCAATGAAATTAATCGCAATAAATGAAATTCATCCGTATCTTTTCTGCACCCATTCCTTCTTGTGCATTTCTCACATTTTTAAGCAAGAACGTCGTTTTTATTGATGTTGCAAGGTTACCACACTTACGCACAGATTTCGTCATTTTATATCAATACATATATTCTCAGCTTCAGTAATTATCATAACGGAAAAAATATATGTTAATAAAAAAACTTTCAATTTTAAATATATAATTAATATATACAGATATGTTGTGTGTGTGTGTGTGTGTGTGTGTGTGTGTGTGTGTGTGTGTGTGTGTGTGTGTGTGTGTGTGTGTGTGTGTGTGTGTGTGTGTGTGTGTGTGTGTGTGTGGCGTGTGTGTGTGT
>NW_012130088.1:3143144-3152692 GCF_000143395.1 Atta cephalotes
TGTGTGTGCATTAATTTTTACTTAAAAAGAAGAATTCATGGAAAAATATAATATACATACTATATATATTGTATCGTCGCACATGTTTTAAAGTTTGTTATACATCAGCCTTGCTTCCGTATTATTATACGTCGCGCGATAAGGTTTAAATATAATAAGAGATTAATGCCGGAAGTAAAAAATAAAAATGAGAAATCGTATAGAGCAGTAAAGTTTCGTAATGATACATTGCGTGACTCGTCTGATGGTGTCTAATTTCTATATAACGAAAGTCTGTGATTAGAAAAAAATTCAAAAGTGACAATGTAGCGCATTAGCGCGATTTCATAATATTGCACATAGAATAAGAAAAATATTGAAATTATTAATATTCATCTTAACGAAATTTTATTATTTAAAATAAAAGACATAGACAAAGAGAAATATAAAAAAAGAAATATTAAAAGAAGAAAAAAAATATTTTAAAAAATATACAAGAGTATTATACATATTAAAATATCTAAACGAAATTATATCTTAAACAATATTTAAATTGAGAATTAAAATTATCATAGCTAATTGAAGTTATAATTTTCTCACAGCATAATTCGGATAAGCAATTCTAAATGAACATAATTATCGGATAAGACGCATAAATTATGTACGTTCATGCCCAATTAAAATCTTATATCAAAATGAGGTCAAAAGTTCATTTTCTCATTTTTACGAAATTGCTAGTTGCGTTTAATTTATTTCATAATGAGAATTTCTGGATCGTTATCGAATTTGTATACGGAGTACTTGTTAAATCAGACTATGAGAAATGAATATTTTGTACGTCTTATGCACTTTGACATCTATAAAAAAAAGTTAAATATATTACGTAGAAGATGAGGAGGACGTACTAGACTGAACTGGAAAATCCGGTTATTACCGTAGATTTTCCGACCGCACATAGTGGTCACTTTTTGTAATCAAAAAACGTTCGATTGAATTCTGTATCGATTGCAATAAATTTTTTAAAAATACTCATTTACTCATTTACTATATAGCGAAAATTTACACGCTTTTTAATGTTGCAATTTATTAATTAACAAAAATTGTAAATTTATACTAACTTTTTGGCAAACATTTCTTAGTGTGTTCATAATTCTTTCAATCTTAATATTTAAGGATTTTCAGGATTACTGATTACGAAACCGTCTTAAATTTGAAACCGAACTTAACTTTGAAAATTCAAAATGGCGAATCCGCGAACTGGAAATGTGAAGACAAATTTTGTAAAATTTGATATAATCTTAACGAGATATATAATAGATGTAATTAACGGCAATAATATTAATATAAAATAATAAAGTGTACACGAAATATACTTCGTACTTTTAAATTACTTCCAAATGCGTTTAGCGTTACTCAGAATTAAATACGTTTAGCGTTATACTCAGAACTAAAGACGTGGATCTAACAAGTTCTATTTAAGTTTCTATTTTTGTTTCTTTTTCGTTTTTTTATTTTATTTATTGAGAGATAAAAAAGAGACGCAGAGAGATGTCGGAATACATAAACGGAACTATCTTTGATTAACATAAATCATTATTATTAATAATAATTTAAGAATAAGAGAACAAATTTTGTTTGTAATATGAAATCCAGATGAAATTCTATGAAAGTTGCCAAAGGGATTCTCGTATCTGGAATAATTCAGTTTGATGCAATTTGATCAGAAGCGATCCAACGGCGGGTGTAAAAGCGTTAATGCTCGTACGTGACATAGAGAGGGGGACACGTATATATATATGATGACGTTTGTTACTCTGACTTAATAGTTCACACATAACAAACCAGAAAATCTTTTAAAGATCATGTTAATCGTTTAAGCTCATTAAAAGAAACGGTTTTTTCTTCTGTCGCCCGGTGAGATTTCTCCCCTCATTGTTAACCGGAAATACAATCAAAATGAGATACTTATCGATGACGATCTGTGTCCTCGTGACATTCGCGCTGCCGAAATCTATCTATGGACATCCTGCGACTGACAGCAGGTAATCATTTATTTTATACGTGTGTATATGTTCGCAAAAATATCAGTTGATCATGGAAAGTCGAGAAATCGACATTTTGGTATACAGTCTTATTTCAATGATAGAATTGATTTTCGTTTGATTCTTCTCTTACGGAAAAATACATTCTTAGAGATCCGAAAAATAACATCTAATTAAATGTTAATTCCCAATAAACCTTCAACTTGAGAATCAACACTCAATTTAACTGTTCATTTCGGATTGCTAAGAATGTATTTTTTCGTAAGGATTTTGATTCTCACAAAATTTTTTTACGTACATACGTTGCAGAACAATATTATGAATATATTGAACATATGTTGGCGATGGTTCTTTTCAGCATAAATAGACCGATTGTTTTGTAATAAAAGAGATATGTCTCTAATAAATTATATTTATATATTTTTATATTTTTTTTAATGAAAGACAAAAACTGATATTTTCCACATTTTTAAATATGCTATCTTACTCGATAGCTCATTTTTTGCTACTTTATATAAGGTCGATCTTGAATATGTTGGAATCACATGTGTCAAAGCTAGAAATTATCTCAAAACCAAAAGCGATCTCGACGCTCATTCAACAGAAAAATTTGTCGATTCCGACTAAATCGTGAGTTGATTTAGATCCCTTTTCTTTCTCTTTTTTTTTCAATTGTGTTAAATCCACCACACAATCGGTTGCATATTTACAGACGACAAAGACGCTTGTCGGATCAAAGACTAGCCGAGCTGGAGACGCTAATGAGTTTGTCAAAACTTGTTTCTCAATCACTTGTTGCGACATCTGGACATGAACAACCAGATCCAAGGATAATGTAAGAAGAATTTAATTAAAAAATCCTACACACATATAATCAATATAATAAGTAAAGAGAGAGAGAGAGAGAGAGAGAGAGAGAGAGAGAGAGAGAGAGAGAGAGAAGAGAGAGAGAGAATATAGAAACAATAAGGATTAATATATTTATGATATTAATTTATATATTCTTTTTCTCCTATAATTTTTATATTTCATATTTTAATTTGAGCTACACATATGTAATAATTTTTCAAATTTGTGTATAACTAATCGACGATGTTTAATTACAGTGGGCGGCGAAAATGATGAATCAGACTACATCGAGTTAATGTATCTATTAAAGTAAAACATATCGGGAATCGCGTATATTCTCTAATTAGGTAAATATTTTATTCTATTATTACGGATTACACAAGAACTTCGCTCGCAGATAGCGAATCTTTTTTGTAATCTGTGTTAACCAAACATCTTCGATGAAAGAATGCGAAAAAGATGAAAGACATAATGATGAAGATCACGTTTTTTTGCAATATTATTTTGCAATATTTTGCGACGCATGTTATTTTGCGTACATAAATCATGGCTTATGATAATTGCATGTATCGTAAATTCGAAAGAAATATTAATGTTAACATAAGTCTATACTTCGAGAATAACGCAAGGCTATCGCTGTCACTGTATCAGTGATAAGTCGCAACGGTCGTTCGATTCACGACGGCATGGCGCGGCGGCGCTCGTGCCGTTCCTTATCACTAACGCGACATTTCGCAATTATTTCTATTTGCACTAAAAAAGTAATGAGCTCTGCTCTAATTACGTTCTGAGATAGAGGAGAGAGAATGATTACAATTTTTATATTTTACATTAATAATTTATGTGTCTAATTGCGAAAGCTTAATGCCTATCATTCAATGAATATTAATGGTAATTTACATACTTTTGATATACATATATTACAGTTTATTTTATTATATTTTCAGTTGAATAGACTGATAGCGTCCGAAAAATGAAAGCGTGCATTTCGTATCACGATGAATGAGCCTGGTATATAAAAGAGAACATTCTTTGACACATTTCATTGTTTTACGGAATGATTACTTTAGAAGTTAGCAAAATTACAAAACGAAAATTGTTATATAATGACTGGGGTAGAGATGCATGAAGAAATATTACAGATTTCTTAGATCCAAGTCTGTTGATATTATATAATTTAATCGAATATATTATATATATTATTTATATGTATACATTATATATTATACACTATATATTATATATTATGTATTATTTATTACTTATTATTTATTGTATATTATACATTATACACAGTGTGTTTCAAAATTTGCAATCGCGGAATGCAAGACGTGATACTTTATGCTAAAAAAAATATTTTTCTTTAGTAAAATTGCGTCTGATAAGTATTATAGTTTTTGCAGAAAAGTAGATTGAAGTTAACGAGTAAGCACTCTAATGAATGTGGCGCTCAACGGCGCGTTTCTTGCTCACTTATATCTAATCCTTAGTTACACTGTTAGAAACGCTTCCTTTAAATCAAGCTCATGGTTATGAACGAAATTAAAAGTAACGAATGATTTAACTGAAAATTAAGTTACAATTACTTAAATGTAATGAACATATATATTACTGGATCAATTTTAAACAGAATCATAAGACTCATATAACGTATTCTCATAAAATTTGTAAGAACTTATGACTAATATTCTAATTTTATGCGTATGTATCATAAGACGTATGATTATTCATAAATATCTACAATTTCTTGTAAATTTTATGAATAAGAAGCTGTTTGTAAAAATATTGTATAAAGGTATAAGCACTTAAAAATTCTTATAAGCTTTACAGGAAGTAAAGTTAGGAGTCTTACGATTCTGCTTAGAATTTAGGCATAAATTTTATAAAATTTTATGAAAAGTATATTATTTTTATGAAAATTTTTATGAAAAATACATTAAATTTTTATGAAAAATACATTAAATTTTGTACATGTATACAATATATATAATTATACTTTTCAGTTATAAATATATTAAATTTAACACATGAAATGTCACACATGAAATTAAGTTCAAATTATGTAACTTAAAAATATATTAAATTTCTTTTTTTAACGGTATAATATTCATAAGTAATGTCTTAAGACGCTGATACGGCTATGATATGATTATAGTTTACGATACCTGAAGACTGTACTTAAAACAATCTCAAATATACAATAAAAATATCAGTTATGAATGTTGGACATTAATCTTCTTCCGTACTATATTTAAAAAATGAAAAATTAGCAAAATGAATATTACTTTCTTTTTTTATGTAATAAATAACAAATAAAAGAATTGTCTATTTTGTAGATTCATTTAAAAGTAAAGACAAATGTAAATAGTAATATGCTTGGCAAGCTTTGTTAAACTTTTTGTTTTTCGATTTAAATACGTATCGCATAATTGCGTATGAGTCATACAGTATGACTAAGTTAAATAATATATCATTAAACTCAAAGAATAGTTTACTAATTAAATGAATAAATAATCCTTAAACGCCGAAAAACAAATTTATTTTAAAACTGTGATTAAAAATAGAATTAAATTGTATTCGAGTTAAAATATTTTAAGAGAATTAAGATATTTTAATTCTCCCTTATTATAAAAAATACTGAAGGCTTGTTCAAAATTATTAATTTTCAAAATATTTACTAATTATGTAATTATATAAAATCTCAATAACAATTGTTTCGATATTTTTAAATTTATTTTTACATATTTTTAAAACAATTATCTACAAAGAATGTCAAGAGAATTTAAAAATTGTATAAAAATAAAAATTGTTTCGACATAAAAAATAAAGATTTACATTTTTTAAATAAAATATCATTTTAAAATTATGTTTCTAACATATGTAACGTATAAATAATTGCTTTAAAAAATATTATTAAAAATATTTTTGTTGCTATTTGGATTGTTGATCTTTTTAACAACATGCGAAACAAAATTGTATTGACCATTTTGGTAAGTCTTTTATTAAGGTGACGTTTTGCTTGCTTAATTCATTTACTATAGAATAAATTATTAATCAATTTATAAATTTATTTATTAGAATATGCAGAAATTTTCAACAATCGATCGGTCAACCATTTGCGAGCAATTTCGATTTCTCTATAAAATATTCATCTGGCCTCATCTAATTATTGTATAATTTTTATTCCATCTCTATTATTGTCTTCATTTTTTTAACAACATTATTGCGTGGATTCATAATATCTGAAGATGGTTCAATTTAGGCCGAAACATGTAATATTGTTTTTTAAATTTGAATTTATAGAGTATAATGTCTCGTATATTTTTTACTCGTATATTATTATATTTGAATTTTGTAATTGACTCTTACATGACCTTTCTAATTTTCTATTATTTTAAAACAACATATATTGCACGCGCTTGTCATATGATTTAAAATGATTGCAAATGATTAAGTTCTAATATGAATAAAGTGAAATAAAAAAATAATAAGTGATAGTAAGTAATTACGAATAGATTATTGATTATTTATTATGCATGAAATTGAGTTTTGCTGTCATAGCAGACATATTGAAACAAAATCCGCTAAAAAATGGTGAATTAAGGTCAAGCTCTGATTGATTGCGCAAGAATATATCTTGTCTACTCATGGGAGAAAAGTAGAAATTTAAACAAATAAAAATGTTTTCACAGAAAGCGAAATGTTATTGTTTTCGTGTACAGTCGTGAACAGAATTGCAAAATTTTTTTTCAATGGATCTCGTAACTCAGCCTTGCTCGTAGAGAGGTTGAATTATGGTGAAAGATACAGCCTAGATGAAGCATTCCCGTGATTGCGCAGTAAGAGCGTGAATTTGAGGCGAAATTTGTTGCAGAATCAGTGAAAGAAATCTTGGAGGCACTTAGATGGGATGTCTTATCGTACCCACTTATTCATCACTCTATTCATCAAACATTGTTCCTTCAAAGTTCAGGACATTTATCATGGAACAAAATCGGAAATGCATTCCAATCGGAATTATTCAATTATTCCCTAGATTTCTATTATGTTTTCTGAGGAAAATGGAATAATTCCGATCGGAATCCATTCCGACTTTATTCCACAATGGATGGGAGACGCTATTCGCGCTATTTAGCGTTACAAACTATTCGCTACAGATAGCGCTAACAAACACAATCATGACACTAATGGTAGCGTGTTACGTCACAACTGCGCGCTATCAACGCTATTTCTTCCGAGGTAGGTGTATTGGTAGCGTTAGCATTTACAAATCCGTGAACAATCCTAGTGTAGAGTTGGTAGCGTTTAACATTCGTCAAAGTTAGATTAATGTTTGAGGGAATTCTGTTTTCGAATGGCACGAAACTTTTCTCTCTTAGAATTTCGTAAAATAAACATACGTATGTAATGTGTGAATTTTTCAATTGTATCATAATGAATGCAATCTCAATTTTAATCTCTCCTAATGGCTTGCCACTAGGCTAGAGTGAACGTAATTCTTGCTTGTGTATCATCTTTAACTTTTCAAAGTTTCTGCGAAGTTCAACTTATGTATTTGATTTTATTATAAATGTGAAAGTCAGACATATCTTTTAATTCCCGTGTACGGAAAAAAGTTATTATTCCGGTATAGCGCAGCAGGGTATTCCGCTATAAATGCTTAAGGTCCTTATTAGATGTAAATATGCTTCTTCTTCTGAAATCGACCACAAATGCTCAAGGATTGTTCCTTCTGATTAATTTATTCAGTGTAATTATTAACTGTAACTATTGTAACTATTAATTTTTTGATCTAGTTTATATTGTTCACTCCGGCCTAGCGGCAAATTATTATGAAGATTGCGATTGAGATTGTATTCTGTTATTCACTACGAGAAAATTAAAAATTTACGTTACAAATATTTTACAAAACCTTAAAAATTTTAATTATAGAGAGAAGTTTGGTTGGTGATTGAAAATAGAATCCCTTACATTAACTTAACCTCGACGAATATCTCTTTTTTTAAACGCTACCAATGATAGGATCGTTCATAAAATTTGCTAACGCGCTATTGGCTCCAAAAACAACAGCGTTTGCGCGAATAGGGTCTCCCCGAACGCACCCAATAGATGTCCAGATCCAGATTATTATTTGTTTCGGTCGATGCAACATAGTCTTTCTGAGTAGCATTTCAGTTATTTCGAAGATACTAAAAAAATGGCTCGACGATTGGATTGCCTCGAAAGAACCTGAATTTTTCTATCGCGGAATTCATTTGTTATCCGAAAAATAGGAAAAGGTTATAATTTCGATAGACAATATTGTGAATAAAATATCAGATATTTTTGTGATGAAATAAACATGAGTTTTTGTAGCAAAAAACAACGAGAATTAATCTAAACATTTAATAGGTAACTACACACACGCACGCACGCACGCACGCACGCACGCACACAGAGAGGAACCGCAAGCCGGCAAGCCGCGCAAATATAAATATAAAACATAGCCATATTGTAATTTCTCTCTGTATATCTCTTTGATTGATTTCTTATTCGATTTAACAAAACAAATATAGTCAATCCAATCCAATGGTGCAACATCTCAAGTCGGGATCAGGCCTCTCATACGTATGCCTGTCGTGCGCACGCAAGTTGTACACAGAGCACGAGCGTGGCGTAGCAGTAGTGCACGAGACTTATGTCAGAAATGGCCAGAGATCCCGGGTTCGCGATTCCAGGCATATTCAAGAATTTTTCATGCGCTCGTAGTTCCTCTTCGATCGGTCTGGCAAACCACCAAGAGTATCTATTGCCAAGAAAACCTCTTAAAAACTGCCGTTCGAAACCGGCGAAAAATTGTAGGTCCCATATGTCTCTGTTATCATAGCCATCAATATTATATTAGGTGTAGTAAAAAGAAATCCATTATTTTTGCATGAAATTGAATGGAAAAATAATGGATTTTTTTACTACACCTAATATTCGCAGTCTGTATAATGAAAATGACTTAATTATTATGCGAAAATGATTAAATTTTAATTAAAAATAGACAACTAAAAAACAAAATAGAAAAATGTTTTTAATATATGCTGCAAAATTTAATTTTATAATTAAAATTATATATAAATCAAAAACAAGAATATTATTTCTTATTTAAATATAATAAAAATATTTGTTATATACGTTAGTTCTCGATATTTCTTCAGTTGATTTTGATAAAATGTTTCCGTCAGAAAATCTTTTCATTTTTGCGTTATTACTATATATCACTATAATAATCTATATACATACATTACAATCTTCTTTACTGACTTATTATTGTGCATAACTTTATTTTATATGTAAATCATTACATATTATCGCATCTTATATGAAATATACAATTTTTTATCATATGTGTATATACAGATAAATTTATAAATAATATTTGATCGCATTCAATATAAGTTTGAATGTTTCAAAAACTTATCATTTACATCAGTTGCATTGAAAACCAAATCTTGTAAATTTACAAGTCCTGTGTATTATATTTTTGGGAATATACATTATATATATATATATATATATATATATATATATATATATAGTATATATATGTATATATATATATATATGTCTCTCTCTCTCTCTCNCTCTCTCTCTCTCTCTCTCTCTCTCTCTCTCTCTCTCTCTCTCTCTCTCTCTCTCTCTCTCTCTCTC
>NW_012130088.1:3152712-3171007 GCF_000143395.1 Atta cephalotes
TTAAACTTTAAACGGTTTTTACTTAACTTTAACTTAACTTAACTTACTTACTTACTTACTTACTTACTTACTTACTTACTTACTTCTTACTACTTCTCTCTCTCTCTCTCTCTCTCTCTCTCTCTCTCTCTCTCTCTCTCTCTCTCTCTCTCTCTCTCTCTCTCTGTGTGTGTGTATGTGTGTGTGTGTGTGTGTTGTGTGTGTGTGTGTTGTGTGTGTGTGTGTGTGTGTGTGTGTGTGAAGTATGTGTTGTGTGCATATATATAAAATATAGATACATATTTTTTTATATCTCTATTAAACAAGTCTGGATGAATCCTGAAACGAGAGAAGTAACATCTAGGAGAGTCGCGGTTCACGTCAAATTAACATTAAAGATATACTGAGGATATTCCGAGATTCTTTCTTTCCTCTTTAGAATTTCTTCGCGACAGTCGTAACCGCTTTACTCCCGGGTGCACTTTGCGGCACGAGACGAACAGTTATCAGCGATAGATCGAGCATTTTACGCTGGTATTTCTTGTGAAACACCATAGCGGCAGATTGCGTCTTAAACACAATGGTCGCATTACCTTCGCCCATGCGTATATTCTATAACACGAAGAATAGAGAAAATATTGGTTATTAAATTATCGAGTATATATCGTTTATTTAAAATAAACATAAATCTAAGTAAAAAAATATATAGTTTTTAAATTGAATGAACGTGTTTTATATACATTTCAGCTGTATACATTTTCGAAATAAAATACAAAATAAAGAGTCAGTATATACAGAGTTCAAGTGTAAGATTTTAATGATTATTTTATAAAATTTATGGATGTTTTACATTAGCTGTATTACGATAAAAATTTATATGCTTTGTTAATTTTTAAACTTCTTAATTACATTTTATACACGGAGAAGAAAATAATACTGAGAAAATATAAATTACACACACACACACACGCACGCACGCACGCACGCACGCACGCACGCACGCACGCACGCACGCACGCACGCACGCATACATACACACAAATTATATAAAATTATATAGTAAAATTAATAATTTCAATTTAATATATAATAATTATATAATTTATACATATATATTCAATATATTGGAATCAGTATTTTGATACCAAATATATTAACATCATGTGTATACAATACATAAAATATGTAAAAAAAACAATATATTATTAATATTATAAAAGTATTTTCTTTTCCAAATAATTACATAGGAACATTCATATATCCCAACATCATATAGATATTATATTTTTTAATGAAACTATTAAAAAAAATATAATTGTTGCATCATGTCAGAAACTTAATGGAATAAGTTTATGATATTTATATTTTGATATTAATAACTCGATATAAAACAAATGTTTTATAAAATAAAGAAATATTGATGTATTATAAAAAATAAAATACTTATTTCTAATACATATTTCTTTGGAATAAATGTAATTATAATACATATCTTTGGAATTAACAATAGTAAATTAAAAACTAAGGATAACAGATCAAACATAATATATTTGGAATAACAGTCTAAATTTATAAATTGTTTATGATGAAATGATATCTCGTCTCTTTCTTATGTCTACGATATTTTCGAATAAAATGTTTTCTATATAGAAATATCTATGTAAAGAAAATATAAGTAAAAATAAATCATGGCCTTTTGAAGAAATGAACTTAAGAGAAATAAATCTTGAGAGACAAACATAAACTTTGTATTTTTCGTAAAAATGAAAGAAGTGATATGAAACATGCATGATAAATAATGGAAACTAATACAAGTAAATGTGCCAAGTGAATATTTTTCATGTAAATATAGTCACCTCAATAGTTCCGATGGCTTGACACATACGTCTGATTTGGGCCTCAGACGTGCTTGCGGCTAAGTTTTCTAATTTAACTGTGTTTGTCTTTATTTCAGGTAATTTTTTCGCTTGTATTGCAGATTTCTGCAGCACAATTCGCTGAGAATTTTGTTGCGCACTTGTGGCTTTTTGAATATAGACATTCGCATTATCATTGATCACGGTTTTCTGTAGACCACTCGATGCTTTATGCCCCATTACTCTCTGATTAATGATTGATGCTTTTGAACCGACAACCGTCGATTTTTGTAATGCATTACTCTGATTCTGCAAAACTTTCTGAGTCTGTATAATCTGCACATTAGATATTTTCTGCTGTAATCCCTGATTTTTTTGTAAATTGGAGACAGTTTTTTGTATCGTGGTGGCAACTTTTTGCGAATTTAATAGAGGTTTCTGTATCACAACTCTTCGCATGCCAGATGGTTGTACTACTTGTCTCGTTTGTACAATATCAATAGCTTGACTGGTCACTTGTCCGGAATTATTTTTTGAGCCACTCGTATCTGATAAATCGTTAGTTTGTATCGTTCTGATAATTCGCATATTAGATGGTCTGTCTGCTGCCTATAACAAAAACATATATTTTAGAAAAATATGTTATGCAGAAGATGATTCTTAATCATTTTATTTAAAAAATATATTAATAATATAAAGATAATTTTAATTTTAATGCATCTCTCAAACAATAAAAAAATTTTTTTCAATTTAAAAAATTTAATGAACTTTAAAATTTTTAAACTCTAATCTGAAGGAAATAAAAGAAACAAAATTCATTGAAAAAGTACATTTTATTAAATATATACATAAGAGATATGTTTACAATAAAGAATCACGATATTCTATTTAAAAATGTACATATAATTATAATTAATAATAAATATTTAAAATATGTATTTTCTTTTATTAATAATTGAATATGTAATAATAATGCAATTCTGATAGAATTTTAAATCTTTTACAATCTGTTCACTTTTTCACATAAAAATATCTATATACATACATAATTTGAAAAGTATATTATCACTGGATATTCTTGTTATTTAATTTATATTAATACAAAAATAAGAATTTGTTCTTTTTAAAATCTTTTTTTAGACATATATAATATTAGGTGTAATAAAAAGAAATCCATTATTTTTGTCATGAAATTGAATGGAAAAATAATGGATTTCTTTTTATTAGACCTAATATCTACGCATGCACACAAAGCTTGCGCAGGCACGCACGCACGCACGCGCAGGCACGCACGCACGCACGCGCAGGCACGCACGCACGCACGCACGCACGCACGCACGCACAATCTGTACACACAAGAGAAAAAGATATACTTTGTGCAATTCTATAATCGACATCTCATTATTAGCATTAGAAAATGAATCAATACTAATGAATGTAACATAATAATATAATTAATGTTGTACCTCTGTGTTTTGTGTATTGACAGGACGACTGCGTCCTTTAGCAACAGTAGGACGAATTTTAACAGTGTCATTTACAAGTCCCATCAGCGTCGACACAGACTTTGTTTCTTGCTGAATATTTTCATTTGCTGAAAGATTTCAGTTATATTCAATTATATTAAGTTATATTTGTGATTAATAACAAATAGAAAAGGAACATTCTTGTATTAGATGCTAGCCAGCATCGTACACAAGCGACACTCTGTAACTGTACGATTCCGTGCTTTCAAACTATGACACAAATCGACACAAACACATCTAAAACGTTAAGCTCGACTTACCATCGTTTTATATCACTTCGCGAGTACCAAATTTTTACATTTCATTATCATTAATTTTTTTGGTAATACTCCACAATAAAAAATATTAAGATTATATTCGGTTATAGGTATAAGATCTTTTTTTATTTCATTTTAGTAAAATAAAACGAAGCAATATTTGAGTTACAGTGTAAGTAGACAGTGTGTTTTACTCTGTCACAAGAGTGTACAACTGTGTTCTCTTGCTTATGGTGCTGTAAAGCACCATAATTACATAATATAAAAATAATAATATAATTTACCTGCAATAGTATTCGAATCGATCTTCGTATCTTCATTTTGCTTCTCTATCGCGGCCATTTTACGTCTATTCTCTTTCTCGCGTAGTAACTTTTCCCGAAGACGTTTTTGTTCCTCCATTTTTTTACGATACTCTTGCATTTCTGGATCATTATCTTCGTCCTGAGATTATAGTTTTGCGATATATTTAGAATTTATTGTTTCGAAAGATATTGCTTGTAGAAGTTTACCTTATCAACAACGGTTTCACCTGCTGTATGTACTCTTCGCACTTCTTGAAGATTTCTGTTGGGAGGTTTACTGCGTTTCGGACTCAATTCTCGCGGTTTATCCGAAGATTCAGAGATCCTCTTTTGTGAAGGCCTGTTTACTCCACGAGATGCGAAATTCGTCGATCTAGTCTTTTGATCATAAGAATCGCCACGATACACATTCGGTGGCGTTCTGCTTCTCTGTATATGATCATTTCTTGTTCGTAGCGGTAAATCTCTTTCTCGATAACTCTGGTGAGATCCTCTGTGATCCTTATACCAAGATAAAATGAATGAATATAAGAAATAAGCAAAATAACATAAATATCTTGATGATTATATTTACCTCTTGATAATTGTCCCTTTGATCCCACTGACTTTCCGATTTAAATTTACTATCGTTGTAACTACTTTCGCGAGAATAATTATTATCTGAAGGATAATGCTTACTCGGGCTCATATTTTGAGATCTTTGAGGTCTATTTTCTTGCCATACGTCAGAAAAATATGCATATGGATCCTATAATAATGATAATGTAATTTAATGATTTCAAGTTTGATTTATTAATTTTTATTACGCAATTACTTACATCACTTTTATTTTGTTGATAGTTCTGTTGATATTGCGATGAACCTTGCTGAGATTGAGTGTAGGATCCTTGATTCTGATATAATGAAAGAGGTTGTGGAAATTGTCCACTATGAGAAACTTGCGATTGAACTTGCTGATTAGAATCCCATGCAAGTCGAGCTAAATACATTTATCATAAAAGAGGAACACGATTAAAGATACTATATAAAAAAGAATAATAATGGATTCTTGACAATTCAAATAAATAAAATAAATAAATGAGTATTAAGAGTTAGGCATGGAAATTATTGCGCAAACTAGTCAATTAATAATAAAACAATGTAATTTTAATACAAACGACCATTAAGATCTCTAAAATAATTCACATATAAAAACAAACAGTTTGAATTTATAAAACGATATAGAACATCTAGATCTGTTATATTCTAATTTATTTATAACTCGAGGCTTCTCTCCCTTTACTTTTAATTAGATCAGTTGATATTATTGTACAGTACGCGATTGACTTTCATAATAAAATTTACAGCGTATGAATTTGCAGCATCTCAAAAATATGTTCAACATAGATATCTTATGTAAATTTTTTCGAATATGTCTTTCTTACTATTATTGATTTAAAATTATACTGTACAGTAAACTTGGCAATTTGAAGACATTGATTTGGACGAAACATATGTGCACAATAACAAGATTTGTACCGTTTTAATTTTTTGCAAAAATTTGATTATATCATCATGAAGAGGACCATGATTCGCGCAGATTATGTTGCTTGGCGCGTTACTCAATGCTACATGTGTTTATTGTTGTACGCTTCGGTAGTCCAAGTGTATGACATAACTCGCGCGGATCATTTTTACGGTCGTTTTTTCCATGAATGCGGTAATTCTTATTCATTATAATTATCAGAAGACATAATATTTCATATTGAATATTCATTTTTTGTATACGTTTTCATATACGTATTATACGGAAAAAATTATTCAATTGGCGTTGAAATGTATAATGTATTGAAGAGGACTCAAATCGTGGATCGAAACGTATATGTTATTATTAATCGCCATGTTATTATTAATCGCCATATAATATCGTCGTTTGAATAAATTAATGTATATATACATAATATTCTAATATTAACTCTTAAAGGCACTCCATTTATTGATTTATTTCGTCAGAGCCTATTTTTAATTTTTTTACATTATTTAAAAATACTTCTCAATTGCACAATTAAATGCAATACATAATTAATGTACAATAAAAGAACATCTTACCGTCATTTCCAGGTTGAACAGTGCCTCTAAAATGAGGGTTGATTAGAATCTTGTGGCCTGGAGGCAAAGACACACTATGTGATACATTAGATACCGACTGTTGTGGTACCGGTGGCATCGTATTATTAAATTGGTTATTGGGTACTTGATCGGGATGATAACCAGCTCTTGCGTCGTATACGCTCCGACCTTCGAATTGTGATTCTTGGAACGGCGGCAATCTGTTTTCGAAGGGCGGCTGACTAGGCATTTGCGGTACGGTTGGCAGGTTTTGCATGGGTGGGCCCTGGGAGGGTTGCTGGCGTGGGAATCCCTGCATAGGCGGCATCGGCAGATTTCCTCCCGGTGGCAGCATATTCGGATTCCCAGACGGCAGTATGTTCGGATTGCCGAGAAGTGAGACTCCGCCTGAATTGCCTTGCAATAAAGGCCCTTGATTACTTTGCATTGGCCGATTCTCTTGCATGATACCGACTGGATTTGGGAATGGTGGTTGCATCGATGAATGATACGGTGGCTGATTGGGTGAACAATTGTAACTCGGTCCTTGCATAGATCCTACCGTCAAGGGACCTCTGGGTCCATACTCGGGCAGTCTCGAGCCAATTGGACGTGGTCCTAAAGAGCTCTGGAATTGTCCGGGATTGAATTGCGGCCTGTTCTCCGTGAATTGCGCGGGCGGCCCTTGCATCGGGCCGTTCAGACCAAAGGGCTGTTGAAAGGGTTGTTGTGGATTAGCTTGTTGGTATATTAGCTGTTGATTTTGCATGTTACTTAATACACCCAGAAGACATGGTCTGGTCTCTATTAATGGCGGTCTACACACAGACGGTTGACTTTCAAAACTCGGCCGTGCCGTACCAAATCTGCGAAGTGAAAAGTATTATCTTAAAACATTAGAACATTTGAAAGAGAAACATAAGCAGGACACACAGATAATACTGTTTCCTTTCATTTTTTCTTATTTACTTAATTATTATTTCCATTAATTACAAATCATTTATTATCATTTATTATTAAAACCAAATGTTACCTTGGATTAAAGTTTCCAGTTTGTACGTTAAATCTTCCTCTACTTCCTCTTGCTCCACGACCCCGTCCTCCTCTTCCTCTGAATGATGTTCTGGATGGTTCCGATGTGAGGATATTCTCTAATGTATCCGGAATATCATTGTTCATCCTTTGAGAAATCATTGTACGCTCGTTTTGAAATCTGTTTCGCCTTTCCTTCGCCTCTTCGCAGTCGTCGTCTTCCATTCCTTGCCCGTTGCCGATGTACATGCTCTTCTGCACGTTTTTCTGCAACTTCTCGCGCAGATCGCCCATGCCGATGTTATTAGAAACGTTAATGCTATTGGACTCCAAATTTCTGTTGGACTGAGGCAACGCCTCATGTTCATTCGCATACTCGGCATTCTCATCTTGCTCATAATATGACGACGACTGTGTCTCCGGATGCTCTCCATCTTTATAGAAATCGTTATCGCTACGTTTATCAGTATTGCCTCTACTAAATTCTATATTTTCGTCTTCAGCATCTAAGTCGTCGAGCGCGTCCGTGACTCCTAAGTCCAGTACATCATCTGTTTCCTCTTCTCCCTTATAGCTATTCTGCTGCTCGGGGAATCAAATTGCCAGATATTTGTAATGTAAATACAAAATTTAACCATGTAATGTAGTTATATAATCTATATATCATTAACATATCTAAAGTTGTGCGTATATTCTCCATTTTCTTTTCGTGAAACATAAATGTGTTGGTATAAATACTATAAATATATACATTCGCACAAGTTAGAATTCCGTAATGTCTTTATATAATAATTCGACATATGTAAAATGTAATTTGCGACTTCTATTTTCTTAAAGATTTTATCTTTAGCCTATTATCCTATTCACATATTCAGGAGAAGCATGCTCTTATGATAATAATGAAACATAAGTCTCATAAAGGACCAATGATAGCGACAAGTCCAAGTACACAGCAGCGAAAAATGTGAATGCGACATAATATATTATCGATAAAAGAAAAATGTAATAAATCGTATTGTATAATAATCAAATATAATCTTTACGTAATAGAATTTTGTTTACGCTTCATGGAACAAGATTTATATATAGCAGTGCAATATAATATAATTCATCTTGATTCTCGATGACCCACATACACATAGTTATACAGTAGAATTTAGACATACACAATTTTTAAAGTTTATTCTTTCCAAATTTCAGCATAACGAGATAATGCGAGAATCACAACGTATTTATTTAAAAACATGTTTTTAAAATTAATGTCATATCAGCTATAATCGAATACATGTAAGTTATTTTTATTATTATTTTTATTATTATATTCAATAAGTTGCATTAAATTAATATTCGTTAAATATAACATATAACATACGTTAATATACGAAATTATACAATTTTAATCATTATGTGAAAATATTCAATCAGCTCAGAATATATTGTATTGCATCGATAACTAAATTATTTTTCATGGTATCTATTTTATCAGATTAAGATACTTAACCCTTACAATATAAAATATTTGGTGCCTCCGTCCAAATATGGGTCACTAGAATCCATCCGTTTTTTTCATCTATTAAAAATGGAGAAAATCTCTAAAAATGTACTAACTTTCAACTTTTTAGAATAAATTGAAACTTCATTTTGGAAAATAATAAAATGTAGTATAATGAATAATTTATAGTTAGCGAAAGACTCAAAGAAATTTGTACGAACAGAAATCACTCGGTCATTAGTGACCCAACCTTATACGGTAAAGGTTAATATTAAGAATCGCGATACAATTCGCATTAAAATTGCAGGTGATAATTTTTCACAATCACCACGTTACAGGAAATCAAGAGAAAGTCGATAAGATTATACTATTGGAATGGCTTAATGTAAAATTCACATAAAAAATTTCTTTAGCATATACAATACATGTATGTATTTATTTAGATACAAGTATTTCCCTTGTTAATTTTTGAATTTTATATAAAATGAAATAAAAGTTTATTCCCAAAGAAAATAATTGCTTATTATAAATTATTAACACTCTGACTAAATGAAAAACTAAATAATATTTTGCTTTTTATACAAGGCTTTTTATAATGCAACTATATAATATATATTCAGTATTTCACATTAAACCATTCAAGGTAACGAACTCTTTTAAGGAATAAAGAGAATAATCATAGAAATTTACATTAGGAATTAGCACATATAAGATATTATGTAAATTGTATTATATCATAAATCAATTGTCGTTTGAATAAAATTACGAACATTGCTGACGTTTCTGTTCAATTTTTCGATATCGCTTAATGTTCACAATTTATAAAAGTTACAATCGCACAACAGGTAAAATAAATACATTTAGCATTGATATTATTAGATTAATATCTTTTAGTACATTAATTGTTAAAAATATATAGAAATTTGCACTGTGTGTTATATTGTATTAGAAATGTTTTAAAATAAACATAAATATCTCAAGCTATTATGTATGTATATAAGAAACATTTTTCATATATGTATAATAAATCAATGTAATCTATTAGTTTTATAACATCTAATATTACAACAATTTATCAGCAGCTACTTGTATTTTTTCTACCCACATGATTTTTTAGCTATTCATTGATACAAATTACGTGCTTACATCAAGCATATATTTTTTGCGTAACTGTAGTGACAATTTTCACAAGTATTTATATCTAGATAAAAAAGATGCCTTGTATTTATATTGAAATATTAAACAATAAAATATCAAACTTAGTTATATATTCGCGTTAAGGTACAAATATATTCGCGTGTAAAATAGGTATTTCCAAACAGAAAATATCTATTTATAATTATTGAAAAAATATCTAGCACAACAGATATTGTATAGCACACATGAGTACATTTACATATGTTAAACTAGATATGTATAATAATTAGTTATATATTACGCATTTTAAAGTTTTGAATTTATCATATAGCGATAAAAGAATATGTGAGGAAATATCAAGTTTTTTTTCCTAGTACAATCAACGCGTGTCGATATAATTGATATTACATTTATATTGCAATCTCAATTCTTTAACTTATGCATAAAATGCATTAAAATGTTGACAGGTAACGATATAATATACATAAATAATATACATATATAAATTATAAGTATCGATATATCATAATTATTATATAAAATTAAAGAATTTTAGGCTTTGTAAACAATCAGTCAACTTCTTTATTGGACACACTGTACTGGAATCCCTTATAAGAAACATCAGAGTATTTTCGTGAAAAAACAGAAACATTGTTAGTTTATTTTTTAATCCTCTATAACGCCATGTAATTTTGAAATTATATCATATTTATATTTATCAGATTTATATTTTTTAAGTTTTATTTCATATTTTCATTATAATTGAACATAATATTTTATTGGTGCACTATGCTGCATCACAATATCATTATCTAAAAGTCTATTTATAATGGATTTTTTTTACAAAAAATGAGGACAGCTCATTTTTTCTGATAAAAAGAGACATAAAATGTTAGGAGGTAAAGGTTTTTAAAATATAATGTTCAAAATGTAATATATACATTTTTGCTTAATTTTTAACTTCAAATGCAAATTGTTTTATGGACTTCTACATACTTAACATATAAATAAAACTACGTTATATATGTATATGCAAGTGTTGTACTCAACTATGAAAAACTTCAAAGTTATAAATCATTTTTGAGAATAAAATATTAAAAAATTAAAAATTAATTGTTAATTTATATCTCAAAATCAATATTTGTTACATATTTTTTTTCCAAATATAAAAAGATTTATAGTTATAGAGGATTAACAATATTTGTTCGGTTAGCGACAATGAATAATAATAGTTGTAAAAATTACTTTCGGCATAATTAACTTAACGAAAGTAACACAAATAAAGATTTAAAAATAAGATAATTTCTAGATTAAGGTATCATCATAAAGAAGACAAAAACCATCATAATTGAGAGAGCCGAATATATCGAGCATAAAATTTCATCCGACTGAAGAACGGAACAATATGCTTACCCTTTCTAATTCATAGTCATCTGCTAGGAGAGCCTCCTCCTCGTCATTACCCAGATCGTATTCTTCATCCCCGAGATCTTCATCCAGCAAGGTATCATCACTAAAAGAATCAACAAATGTTTTTTTTACGAGAAAATGTAATTACAAGAGCGTTAATGGGAAAGAAAAAGCTCTAGTCTCCAAAGTGACAACAATTTACGTCATTGTTAGAAGCGTTAGCGATTCTAACCTGCTTATTTCGAACGAGAATTCGCGATCGCGGCAATTCGGAGCAATCGTTTTCTAATTGTGATTTTAATGGAAAATTACACGAAAATAAAATTCTAAAATTAATTGTGATATTCTGGAACAAGAAATGAAAATACTTACTGCTCTGACATCGTAAATCACAGCTTCTCGTCAATGTTCGTAAGGTAGAACGGAATCAAGAAGCATTAATGAGCTTTAAGGGATTCAAACTGAGACGTAGCAAGATGTCAAGGTGGACCAAATCGCAAAATCGAAGATTCCTTTGATCCCTTTTGCATTGAACATTTGTTATGCGTATTAACTAGTAACTTTCTATTAAATTATCTTAATTTCAGCAAATATTTAAAGAATGTACTAAATTGATACAATATGCATCAAATGATTAATTAAATATTTATATCATGTATGTATCGTCGAAATTAAAACCTGCGGCACACGATTTTTCTGCTAAATTGCTAGCCGGATTAGAATCTTGCCATCGTATTGGCTGCGATGCTATCAGTGCCAGCCAATACGATGGCAAGATTCTAATCCGGCTAACAATCCTACAGGAAAACAAGCATCATGTGCCACTCTAGCTTAAGATAATTCAATAGAAAGTTATTAATTATAATAACCGTATTAAATGTGATGTAAACTAGACCAAAAATATATTTCCATCCAGCATAATTTAGATGTAGTACAGACACGAACCACGTCTACTTTTGATAGTTTCGATGCTACGATTTAATTGACGCATCACAAAAATAAAACGTAATACAGTATCACGGCATCTAGATCTAAAAGTATAATCCAATCAGCGCAAAAAAAACTTCCAACAGTTGCAAAATAAACATTCTGCTGAACGCAGCCATTCACAATTGCAGAAAAGAAAGTAGAAAAAAGGAAAATTATGCTGATTCTACAATGAGTCGATAGTCGGAAGTTATAGTCTTAATCGGTGAAGTTGGGATCCAATCAGTCTTAGGGCTCTCTGAGCACAAGAATTGTCGTAACACTTACTTAGAGACTTAACTTGTAGATGTAAGTAACGCACAAGCTACGATGTCCAATTTATTGCCGTCTCTGGAGACACGGTAATAAGTTGTACATCATATGTGAAAACTTGTGCGTTATTTACGTCTACAATTTAAGTCTAAGTAAATGTTAGGTTAGGTTACGACAATTCTTGTGCTTAGACCTTTAATCGTACAAGTTGGTTATTAGTCAACTTCATTGATAAGACTTAGGACTACCGATTACCGACTCATTGTAGAATCAGCAGTAAACCGATTCAAAAATTAATTGCAAGCCGATCGTAAGTGTTTGTTGCAACAGCCAATCTGAAGCTTGCATTTTGAAATCGCCTCATATTGGCTGTCGCAACAAACTTGCGATCAGCTTTCAACTAATGTAGAACCGGTTCAAGACACAGGGAACAGGAAATAACAAGATATCCAATCAGAGCTCTGGGATATAATATCAAACTTATGCATGGTTTACAACGGGCAGTAGC
Source organism: Atta cephalotes (assembly GCF_000143395.1). Lineage (NCBI taxonomy): Eukaryota > Metazoa > Arthropoda > Insecta > Hymenoptera > Formicidae > Atta > Atta cephalotes. Next base: position 3,165,542 of record NW_012130088.1, read on the forward strand.
AGTAAAGAATTAAGAAGTAGGCGTAAATATCATAATTTATTTTTCTCACATTCAACTATGGTTGGTCGATTTCTATGCCTCCTTAATCTATTACTGCTACTGCCATGTATTAAATGTAAGACCTGACTATGAATACTGGCCTTAGTAATTGTTGAATAATGGCTTTGTTCACTTTTGTAATTTTCACCTCCTTTCAAAATCCATAATCGACCCTCTTAAAACGAGGTGAAAATTACAAAAACGAATTTACTAGAATAATTCATGATAATTTCATTAGGTCAACACCTAGTAAATTTGCTCGCTTTTATAATTTTCATCTTGTTTGAAGATATAGAACCCCTAAAGGATCGATTGTGGATTTTGAAAAGAGGTGAAAATTACAAAAGTGAGCAAAGATTAGGTATTGACCAATTAAATTATAAATTTCTAATGAATTTTCACTTTTGTAATTTTCACCTCATTTGAAGATACACAATCGACTCCCAGAAATCTGATTGAACGGCTTGTTATTCACTGCTGTCTGTGCCTATTGTGTTTAAGCCTTAATAACTGCAGAATTGTGATTGATCACACTATTCCGTTCTATAAATATCCAGATCTAAAATGCTGATTGGATGATTTAAAAGAATACATCAATAACAACGTTCACTCAATTGTTGAGTTCGCTGAACGCCATTGTTGTCTAATTTACATCAAAGGTTCGATCCGAGTCGGAATGTAATAAAAACCAATCAACTGCAATCGAACATTCCCCTGTTACATCGAAATGATAAGAGTTGTGATCAAAGTCTCGTACAAATACTTTGAAGCATTTAATGAACCAATTAGAAGAAAGAATTTTACAAATTGACTAATTGAAAAACGCTTCAAAGCGTTTGCAGTATTACGTTGACCGTATCCAAAGGGAATGCTCGATTGCAATTGATTAGTTTTTATTACATTCCGACTCAGATCGAACCCTTGAGGTTTGTTCACGTCGCATGTTCCAACATGCTTCTGCTACAGTTCTCACTCTAATGAACGCATTGGAGTGAGTAGAAGCTATGGGAGCATATTGAAGCATGCGATGCGAAACCTTGTAAAGGCTTAAACACAATAGATACAGACAACAGGAATAACGAACCGTCCAATCAGAGTTCTAGGATATATAATAATCGAATTTACATTTCAGAGCTTTGATTGGATGGCTCGTTATTCCTTGTTGCTTATTGTGTTTAAGCCTTAAACTAGTGGATTGACGTACTTGAGAGGGCAGTAGCGTGCAAAGCATTTTGCAGTTATAGAAAAAAGGACTTCATGTCCTCTCTTCGGTTTCTCTTTAATTTGAGCTAACGCATGTGAACACTGAACGGATTTCTGTACTTGAGTATTTTCAATCAGATATATTTTTAAGTTTTGAAAGTTCATCTTAAGAACTAGTTCGATAGCGGATTCTTTATCATAGATACTGATTGAGTAATCAAAACGGACATGGCTTCGACTAAGGTCGACTGGGGGCAGTGCGCTGATGAACAGGATAAATTGGCGTCGAAGGTAAAACGGGATTGTTGCGGATGCGCTACAACGGTGTAAGCGTGATTCTTTTGATGTTTATGATATCCATTTCATGAATCACATGGAATCACTATTGATGATTTCACGACTTGTTATTAGATAACTTAGATTCTTAACTTTTTTGTTTTTATTTTCTTCTGTTGTAACTCATATGATTGATCTGTTTTTTGTTTATTGAAACACGCTATGCCAGAAAAAAAAGAAAATAATGTAAGCTTCAGTTGAAACTATCATATCAAATTGATGTAGCAAGTACATTGATTGTATGTCTCATGTATAGGTGACGAGTTTGAACTTAGATAAACCAAACTCGACATCTATTCCTGCTCCAACTGTGAAAGATGGAGATTCCAAAAGTGATGACGATACATCAGAAGAACAGATCTCACCAGCAGAGAAGTCACTCCTGCAAAAGATCATAAGGAAAGGATTAGTGGAGACAACGAAGGATATAGAGATTCAAAGACAAGATCCAAATTCTCCGTTATACAGTGTCAAAACCTTTGATGCACTTCGTCTGTAAATAATTATATACATATATTCATTTTAATTAATTTTTAATTGTTACAAGGAAATCTGATTGAAATGCTGTCTAGTATTTATAATTCTGAGCATTGATTTAACATATATTAGAGCTTATGTATATTGTCTTCTTTTTCTTATCTTCATTAAGAAAAAGAAAAGTAGATAGTGATACATCATACCAATGTCCAAATTTATAGATCTTGAACAGCATTGATTTAGATCCATTAGTTTTAATCATTACTACTATTGGATGCTTTCTATTTAGCAACACAAGTTGACACAAGCATGATTCTTTATAGTATTCAGTGAATAATGAAAATAAAGCAAAATTTATGTATATCGATTTGTATCATCAATTGAAAAGCCTAATACTTGTGATATAAATTTAATATGATGATATATATGTATATATAAATTACAAATATTTCTTATTTTGCATATAGCAAACCTGCCTTGTTAAAAGGAGTTTATGCTTTGGGATTCAATGCACCCTCTAGAATTCAAGAAACTGCTTTACCTACTTTACTCGCTGATCCGTAAGTATTTATCAGAATTATTATTTATTTTTGATATTCTTGACTTTTCTTTGGAAAGACAATTTTCAAACTTACTTGAAATTTTTTTCAGGCCACAAAATATGATCGCACAATCTCAGTCTGGTACGGGTAAGACAGCTGCGTTTGTACTTGCCATGTTGAGTCGGGTAGATGTTACAAAGGAGTACCCACAGGTACTTTGTTTGTCGCCAACTTATGAACTAGCAATCCAAACCGGCGAAGTAGCGGCAAAGATGTCGCGCTTCTGTCCTGAGATAAAAATAAAGTACGCTGTAAGAGGAGAAGAAAGTAATATATCGTTCTCTCGTGCAATTTGAATTGCCTATTAAAATAAATTATTCTCTAGGATTAATATTGCTTTATTGTTTCAGTAAGCCGTGGTTCGAAAATTAGTGAACATATTATTATAGGAACTCCAGGTAAAGTATTGGATTGGGGACAAAAGTTCAAGTTCTTCGATTTAAGCAAAATATCTGTATTTGTATTGGATGAAGCTGACGTTATGATTGCTACGCAAGGCCATCAAGATCAGTGTATCCGTATTCACAAGTAATTTTTCCGAAATGTTTAACATTTATGTGATTGAATATGTTTATATTTTATGCAAAATATTACCTATATTTATTTCATGAATAGATTACTGCCACGTGCATGTCAAATGATGTTCTTCTCTGCGACGTACGAGCCGGAAGTAATGAACTTTGCAGAGATTATAGTCAGTAATCCGCTAATAATACGGCTATTAAGGGAAGAAGAAAGTTTAGATAATATCAAGCAATACTATATTAGATGCAAAAATGTAGATGAAAAATACACAGCTATCACTAATATTTATGGTGTGATTACTATTGGACAAGCGATTATTTTCTGTCATGTAAGATCGATTGTATATTAAATATTAATTAAATCCTATAGAAACAATTTTATAATAACGTATGTCACTTATTTTTAGACGAAGAAAACAGCTAGTTGGTTAGCAGGAAAAATGACAAAAGACGGACATGCGGTAGCAATATTATCTGGTGACTTGACAGTGGAACAAAGAATTTCTGTACTGGATAGATTTAGAGCAGGACTTGAGAAAGTTCTTATCACTACAAATGTTTTAGCTAGAGGTAAATATACAAAGAAAGATCTTTACCTATTTTTATACTTTATGGATTCTGAATTTGTTGCGTATAACAAGAATTGCTTCACACATTTTCCATAATAATAGTAATCATAAAACATAAAAAATAGCCAATCAGAGAATTTTTTTACAATTGACTGTGATTGGCTAATTCTTATGATATATCTTATGGTTACTTGTGGAAACTATATGCATAGTCCTAATAAAATTTAATTTTTAGCAATAAAATGAAAGATTATTGTTAGAAGAGCAAAATGTTTCATATACATTCTCTAAGTCGATGCTGTTCGGAGATATCTCTGAAGCATTAAATACATTAGCACATTTTAGAAAAAAAATATTTCATAAAATATTACTTTTTTTGGTAATCAGATCTTAATATATTTATGTACTAAATAATGAAATGAATTAATTGATTTAAAGAAAATACATAGGTGCTTTAAAAAAAATTATGCAATTTGCAATATACAATTACATTAATTTTGAAAAATAACTATGTATTTTATACGAATTATTCCATTATTTTATATTTAAAAGTGATAAAATATAGTAGCCAAGAAATCAATAATTTATGAAATATTTTATATTTCATATTCATAAAATATATTGTAAAAACTATTGATTTTTAATAATTTTACCTTCTATTTTTATGCGTAGAATAGAGGAATGTTATGTAAAAATGTTACGTAAAAAAATCATTCAATTCCATTAAAAAATGGCGATAAAGTTGATCTTTATATGATCTCGAAAAAATGATTTGTTGATTTGGCAATCATTTTTTTTAGCAATAATAGTATATATTATTCTCTTAATGATCGGTATGCAATTCATTACAATATGTGATAGTCCCAAAATTGACAGGCAAAATTGTTTAATATAATAATTGTTTAATATATAGCACGCATACAGAGTGATCGTTATTTTTAACAATTTTGATTGGGACATTTCTTAAAGTTTTTCCTTATCTCTATGATTTTTTTTAATAAAGTTGTAACAAATTTTTTTCTTTTATCTTTCCTCTTATAAATATCTTTTCTATTCGAAATGTGATAACTCAGCTAAAAATAATCATTTTTTACTCATCCGGGACTTGTTTTAAACGAAAAGACATACGGAAATTGATTTTGTACAGTAAAATTTGAAGATATGTTTCAAAGTTATGAAAAAAAAACAAAGAGATTTTTTAGGAGATGCTTTCATTTTTGATTGAAAAAAAATGACTCGTGTAAAAGCAAATAATTCAGTCGATAAATTTTATTTTTGGTTTGGTCAAAGCTCTTAATACGTGGAAAAAATTTAGGAAGAGGAATCTCACGTTAATTCGAATGAAATCTGTTGTCTTCTGAAATATTTAAAAAATATTTTTAAAAAATTGAAAAAAGTCCCATTTACAAATCATATTAAATTTCAAAATCCCGGTGATACGAGTTAATATTCAGAAAGTCAGAAAAAATTCTGGTGTTACTTTTAGAAGATAATTTTAGGAAGATGTCCTGAAAAAATTTCGAATATTAAAATATCGATAACCCCACACACACACACACACACACACACACACACACACACACACACACACACACACACACACACACACACACACACACACACGACGACGACGACGACGACGACACGACGACGACGACGACGTACGACTACGTACGACGACGACGACACGACACACACACTACACACACACACTAC
>NW_012130088.1:3171027-3186495 GCF_000143395.1 Atta cephalotes
TACAACACACACTACACACACACACACACACACACACACACACACACACTACACACACACACACACACACACACACACACACACACGCACGCACGCACGCACGCACGCACGCACGCACGCACGCACGCACACACATACACACACACACACACACACACACAGTTTATAAACTTTTATCTGTATAATAAAACAATAATATGTTGCTAATAATTTTAATGTTTTTGGCAGGTATCGATGTAGAACAGGTAACGATAGTAGTCAATTTCGATTTGCCGATGGATCAAAATCGGCAAGCCGATTGCGAAACATACTTACACAGAATCGGAAGAACGGGACGATTCGGCAAGTCAGGAATCGCCATTAATTTAATCGACTCGGATCACGCGATGGAATTGTGCCGGACTATAGAAAAACATTTTGGCAAGAAGATCCATTATCTCGATGCAGAAGATGCAGATGAAATCGAGAAAATCGGAGCCTAGGTTAATATGGCTTTTTATCATGGATATATCTAGGCTTTAATATACTATTTTTTAAAGCGGACTTCTCTTTGTATTTTGAATATAAAATGAGATATTTCTTTTCCAACTATATAACTGTACATTACAAAACCGCTCTACTGTCTTATATTTTTTCTTCCGCATCTATGTTTGGTATATTTAATTGGATCGAAATAAGATTTAAAATTGGAAATATTTTTATGTTGACTGCTCGCATACGCTGTTTATTCAATTAATTAAAAAATCTGTTTCACTTTAAATCTCGTTTGTTAAAGAAAAACTTGTGAAACACAAGTTTTTTTTCCAACTGTATAATTTTATTTATAATCAAAACGTACTCGATGTATAGTCAAGTACATCAAGTAAAACAATTCATGCATCAGGTTATGTTAAACATTTAAACAGGGATATTTCATGGGACATATATGTAATATAATAGGGAACCAACAGAAAAGCATAATATAAGAATATTTTTTTATTACGTCTGTCTCTTTAATCGCGCGAGATATGATTTGATCAGCCTGAATATCTTCTTAAATGTTTATAGTTTCAGAAAATAGCAGTTTTAAGCTCTACGAGCGCATTCTGAAAATATAAATGTCGATAAATGGATATTTAAGATGATCACGGTGGAATAAGTCTCGAATAAGATGGTAGCAAATGTAATAGCAAATTCCTTATATTGTAATTAAATATTATTTCGGCATATTTATATTAGTTTGAATAATTGTTTAAAAACGACAAACACAATATGATGTATACCATATATTTATATCTATTCTAATAAAAATTTTCGCTCTATCCTTATCAATCTTATTAATCATTTACTTTTATATACTTACCATAATCTATCTAGCAATGCTAAATGGAATGGAGAGATAAATTGTAATTTTAACACACATTTATTCAGACTGAAAATAAATTTAACAATTGCAAAATCATGAAAGCCTAAATAATTAATCTTCCACAATTAATATGCGCACATTCATTTTTACATTTGCATCTTTAATGAATATTATAACTAGGAAATAGTATAAAATGTTGAATAAACTACTCATTTTCATAACTATATTTATGAAACAATGTAAATCTGGAATATTGGGAATATAACGATGAATAGAATTCAAGAATTGTTACTGTTATAAATTGATTGAATTTATCAATTCATCGTAATTCTACATTCTGTATAAACACGTTAACAAGTTCGTCTCACATAGTGAATTTTTTACATTATTAAATGCATTTGAAATATTTACGTATGCATCGCATAAATTGAATGAAATAAATCGAGCGATCTCCGTATAGATTCATAACATTACAGATTCATAAAACAAAAAAAGTGGAAACGGCGTTTCATAAAAATAGCTTCATACTACACGAGTGATATTTTATCGCCTGTAATGTTTCGAAGTACAAATTGTATGAGATAGTACGGATATCTATTTATTCCGTTTGAACAGAATCTATGTTTAAAATTTTTTAAACAATATTAAATTATTTAAACAATATAGCATAGTACAATCGCGTTTCATTACAAACAAGAGTGTAACTCATGGACTGTCTTTATCTCAGTCTTTGTGTTTCACTTTTTACATCATGCCGCCCATACCACCCATTCCACCCATACCGCCCATACCGCCCATTGGTGGTTGGGGTTCCTCCTTAGGTATCTCGGTGACGACCGCTTCTGCCGTTGTCAACAATGATGCCACACCGGCAGCGTCCGTAAGTGCTGTTCGTACGACTTTTGTCGGATCGATGATGCCCTTTTCGATCATGTCGACGTACTCGTTCTTAAGGGCATCGTAGCCGAGTTTGCCCTCGCTTACTTTAGCAACTACCACGCTGGCGTCAACGCCGGCGTTCTGCGCGATCTGCAAGCATGGCATACGCAAAGCATTCGCTACGATCTTGATTCCAGTTTCTTGATCACCGTTCACAGCCTTAAGCTGTTGTAATATTGGTATGCATCTCAACAATGCGGTGCCACCTAAAAAATTAATGTTATATATATGTAAAAAATTAATGTTATATATATGTAAAAAATTAATGTTATATTTAATATATATTTAATAAATATTTATTTAATAAATATATATTTAATATATATTTAAGTATGCGAGCTACGCGAAAACAAGCTGATAAAAATAAAAATTCACCCCCAGGAACGATTCCTTCTTCGACAGCGGCGCGAGTAGCGTTGAGCGCATCATGTACACGATCTTTCTTTTCGTTAACTTCCACCTCACTGCTTCCGCCAACTCTCAAGACAGCGACGCCTGACGCTAATCTTGCCAGACGTTCTTGCAGCTTCTCTTTTTCATAATCGGATGTGGTGTTTTCAATTTGATCCCTGATTTGATCGGCTCTTCTATCGATATCAGACTTTTTTCCCTTGCCTTTTAAGATGAGAGTGTCGTCCTTTGTAATGATGACTTCTCCTACCTGGCCCAAGTCGCTTAGCTAGAGAAAAAAGTATTACATTCGTTAAAGTATGGCTGATGAATGCTAGACAACTAGTAGTAGAACAGTTGCCTAAAGTAATAAGTTTGGGTTTGATTCCCAATCCTGCCATTACTTAACTCTATTATTTAAGTAGAAAAGATTCTTCCATTATTAAAGAATTAGAAATTACATAAAAATTCTAAATTTAGATAAGGTCAAAGTTATTTGTGAAATCAGTTTTAACTGGAGTAATGTGATTCCGTACGAGAATGAAACTCAACAAGTTGGCAAGTTTCAAATTCAAATTCCAACTTTTATCCCATATGCCTAAATTTATAAAGTAAAAGTTTAATGGAGAGTTAAAATTATGAAAAAATATAAAAAAAATAAATAATCCTTTTTGAAAACAATAAAATGATACAATCAAACTATTATTAGATTGGATAAATACCTGAACATCTTCTAATTTGATTAGATTGGCATCATCACCGAACACAATGCCACCGGTGGATATCGCCATATCTTGAAGAGTGGCCTTCCTATTGTCACCAAAACCGGGAGCTTTAACTGCAGCTACTTGTAACCCAATTTTCAAACGATTAACAACGAGAGTCGATAAAGCTTCTCCATCCACATCCTCAGCGATTATGACAAGAGGTTTGCGTTGTGAATTCGCTAATTCCAAAGCGGGTATGATACTTTGTACGGAAGAGATCTTTTTCTCGCTAAAGAGAAGGAGCGCGTCTTGGAACTCGACTTTGGCTCCTTTACTGGAGTTGATGAAATATGGAGAAATGTAACCTCTGTCGAACTTCAGCCCCTCTATGACCTCAAGTTCGTCGATGAGTGTTTTGCCATCTTTCACAGTGATCACACCTTCCTTCCCGACCTTCTTCATAGCGTCCGAGATCAAGTCGCCGACAGCTTTGTCGCCGTTAGCGGATATTGTTGCTACTTGAGCGATTTCTTCGGGTGTTGTGACAGGTTTGCTCAGAGTTTTCAATTCATCTTTGACTTTGTCTACTGCTAACATTACACCTACAAAATCATAAATTGTTATGTTTAATGTTATCTCACAAAGAAATATTCATATTTTCATATTTCATAAAAATATTATGTATAGTAATGTATATAGATTGTTCCTTGATTTATCTCGAAGCTTAGATCAAAATTCAATATTTCTTGGATCCTCCAAGATATATATATATATATTTATTTCAAAAGTGAAAAAGATTAAGTACAAAAAATAAAGTTTCCCAGAAAAGAGGAAAAATTATTTTTGAAACTTATTAATTAATCAAGTAATATTAACAAAAAGAAAAATGTTTTTAATACGATTAAATGTTATTTTCGTTTCACTTTTAAAAAAATCCTTTCTGAATTGTGATATTTGACGATTTTTTTAAATTATTACTTTTTTGAATTAAAATATTTTAATGGATTTTTCATGAAATTAAAGCCGGCGGCACACAATTTTATTATTTATTTTCTTGCTCGATTATTAGTTGGATTAGATTCTTGTCACCTTATTGGTTGCGATGCTATCATTATCAGCCACAGTTAATATAGTGGCAAAATTTTAATCCAGCTAGCAATCCAGTAGGAAAACAACATATTGTGTCACCAGTTTTTTTTTTAAGTTAGTTCGCTTTCAATAATTGACATCAACAAAATATTATTAAAGATAGCCTACTCTGAGCAAATTTTTGTGACAATCAATATCCCAGGATAATTAAAAAAAAAACGTTGTCATTATCGACATTTGATATAAATTTTATATATATACATACATATATATATATATCTATGAATAAATTAGTATCGTATCAGTTCTTACTCTTATCGTCCAATTTCTTCACTTTCAGATAAGTTGCGGATAACGTTATTCAGGAGATATTTCCATTGTATTCTCTTGAATAAAATTATCTACAGATGAAGAAATTGGACGTTAGTCACTTAAATTTTAGAAGTCATGTGAACTCTCATGCGACATCTTTAACAATATCATCTTATGATCTAATTATCTTTAACAATATCATGTCGATGTAATTGATGACGATTATCTAACTATTTAAATTAATAATTAAAAAATCATGTTATTTGAAGTAAGAGAAAGATATAAAAATGAACTGTTTATTGTATAAATTGATATTCTTACCTCGTCTGATTTCTACGGGATTGGCACCTTTACTGATTTTTTCAAATCCTTCTTTAGCTATTGCTCTAGCTAATATGGTTGCAGTAGTGGTACCGTCTCCAGCTTCCTCATTGGTATTATTAGCTACATCCTGTACCAATTTAGCTCCGATATTTTGAAACTTGTCTTTTAGTTCAATGCCTTTTGCCACAGTCACGCCATCCTTTGTGATTTTTGGGCTTCCCCAGCTCTGCTCCAGAATAACGTTACGTCCTTTAGGACCCATCGTTACGGCAACGGCGTCTGCTAAAATATCTACACCTTGCAACATCAAGGCACGAACTTCAGCCCCAAAACGTACATCTTTGGCATAAGTACGTGCCTGCAACTGGCGCAGAGCGGCTCCTCTCAATACAGTAGGTAATCTATGCATCTATAAAAAAAAATACATAATGTATGTCAGTTAAGAATAATTTATTTTTTACTAATATGCTTAATATCCTAATTTCTGATGCAATTATTAATAACATTGGGTTCATCAACATTGAACACATCGAGTTCTCACAGATTCCCTATCTGCTATTATTTCAAACAAAAAGAAAAATACAAAAATCCTACATATACAAAAATCCTATACAGTGTATGTGTGTTTTTTTTATATACTTTTTTATGTAATACAAGAATAGACTAAACAACTACTCAGATCAATATAATTAATGGCATGCACAGCCAACGTTGCATTTTGTGAATGATAATAAAATGCAAATAAGAAATGATAATTCTAGATTTAGCTCTTTCATATTTCTCTGACGTTACTTGTAAATACGAATATTTCGCAATTTAACGAAACAATTTCGTTAAACACTAAAGAAATTGCATGAAGAGCGATTTATCACGAATAACCGAAATCAATAGTCCTCGATAGTGGGTTGCTTTATTCCGGAAATACGGTTATGTAAACGTCCCGCGTGGCGATTAAAGGTTAACGTTTAATAGAAATTATCACGGGATCTGACTAAAAATCATTTGATTAACCGCATACTTTCTTTCGCAAATTGATTGTGAAGAAAAGAATAAGTAATATTCCGCCGAATGATCGCGAAGAGATCGAGTGCGAACGATATACCCGGCCGGCTAAAAATTCGTTCCGGCGAAGTTTCTCGAATTTCCGGAGAAGCACGTGGCACGGATTCGCGGCTCAATCGCTTCACCTTCGATCCTTGGGGAAAATTCTCTGATGAACGGTCGATGAACGATGTTGGAAACTGAGAATGCTGAAAATCGATAACGGCGTGATCGAACCGCGTCCGTTGTCTTCGCTGATAAAAGACGAGTGGAATGAGCGTAGGATGAGAAGACGAAGAACGTGCGATATCACATGGATGTAGTGATCGGAGTCGGGGGGAGAGGGATTTTTCACGCATGCGCGACAGTGACTATCAGTAGCGTATCATATTGTATATGATTACCCTGGATTCTCGTGTAAACAACAATTCTTCCGAACGCTGCAAAGGATTTAACCGATTGATTGTTACATTAGAACTGATTAATTGCATTTGCTGTCCAGCAGAATTGACCAATCACAGTTGACACTTAATCGACCGATTAGATTAAGTGGAGTTGGTGATACCGGCCCAAAATGCCGTGTAAAGCCGTAAAGTTGTCACGTGATGTATGTTCTAGAAAATATGGCAACTCCGCGTAATTCCGTATGATGCAAATGATGCAATCGGCCGACCGTTGACGATCATCTTTTTTTTCCTTCTTCTATTATGCCATCTTTGCATAGATATTTGTGGAGATAATTATTTCAAGTTACAATTTCGATTAAGTTCATTCAGAAAAATGCAATAAAGAATTTCATTATAATATACCGCAAATACACAGAATCATTCTAAGTAATTCAGTAAGCCATATAATATATATTGTACATATAATTATAAGCTTATAATTAACTTAAGCTCCAAGCTGTAAGAAATTTAATTTTCATAATATTATACATCCTCGCCAAATTTACAAATAAGTATTAGGCAATTTTATATATAAGAATCAAGACAAACAATAAATCTATCTATCAGTGAATCTATACTGCTGACTCAGCAAATGAGAATTAAAATGGACTGAAATTTTTTTCTATCTGAATGTGTATTTTAAATAGCGAATATTTTTTTGGATTTAATTGGATTTAATTCGATTCAATTAGATTCAATTGGATGTAATTGGATTGAAAAACTGCATTTCCTATTAAAAATTTTAAATTGACCAATATTTACAATGTTGTGCACAGAAAAAGCTAATATTATTTTTAGATTGAAAGGCATAGAGATATGCTCCATGCAATTCCTATAAATGAATAAAAATGCATTCAGGATTGAAAAGCATTTATTTTAACATTCATGAATCAATTTCTGAAAATCTGAATCCATTTCAATTCATTTCAATCCATTCTCGTTTGCTGGGCTTTAAAGCAATAAAAGAATGTGCTCAATTTTAGATATTCGGATGTACAAAGTAATCTCTGAAATTTTTATAATTTTGGTATTGACTTTTAAATGTGATACAACATTCTTAAGATTAAAGATGTCTATGTCCTGAGAAAATATTCCTACAATTCCCCAGCAAACGAGAATGGATTGAAATGAATTCAGATTATCAGAAATATTGATTGATGAATGTTAAAATGAGTGCTTTTCAATCCTGAATATTTTTATTCATTTACAGGAATTGCATGAAGCATATCTTTTTATGCCTTTCAATCTAAAAATAATGTTAACTTTTTTTATGCATTGTGAATTTAAAATTATGAATAGGAAATGTAATTTTTCAATCCAATTGCATTCAATTGAATCTAATTGAATCTAATTGAATCCAATAAATTGAAAAAAAGTATTCGCTATTTAAAATACGCATTCAGATAGAAAAAAATTTCAATCCATTTTAATTCCATCCATTTCATTCTCGTTTGCTGGGTTCCTAAGACATCCCTCGAATAGTGTACTAGATAATGGCTGTATTTTCACGTGTCACGACTTCGCGTTATATAACTGCTCAGACGCTCTTTTTTTCGTGGTCATAATCAATTCACGATAACTATGGCGTAGAGGGGAAGGAAGGTGTTAGCAACCGCGGAGAGGAACCTTCGAGAATATCGCGTTGTGCGCGTGCGCGTACTGCTCCGTTTCGCCGTTTCGGTTTCACTGCCGGTCTGCTCGCGGTTCAGGACTCGAGTTCATCAGGCTTAGGTTACACAACGTGCACGAATTCACGAGTGCGTGTTCGTCGCCGGTTTTGTACTTCGATCGACTCAGTGATTGTGAAGAGATCGTGATCATGGTGAGTTATTTATTGTTGTATATAGATCTCTATAGACCGTTGTAAAAAAAGGGAAGCCTTCTTTTTCGCGGGGAAAATCCACGTGGCATAGGATACGCTGTTCCGTGGTTATTTTCCGATAATCCTTACAAATAGTTTGGTATTTGCACAGCAGTGCTTCTTACTCGCATGTTGTGTTATCTCCGAAGTCACCGTTCGAAAACAAATCGGAAGATGTTGCACCGTTTTCCTTCGTGTATCCGATCACTTCTCGAAGCGAATTGCTTTTGTTTAAGTTTGTCGAGATAAACCGATATCTCGACTGTAATTGTATCCTTGTCGTTTGTTCATAGGTAATTCGTAATAATTCGTTAATCTTTACACGAAGTAATTGAATATGCAGGTATCTCGTAACTTTTGTTATAAGAGAAATTCCATTTGCAACTTTCGTCATCATACATTTCTTTTTTGTCAAATTTCGTTATTGTCTTAAATTCACGACAAAGTTGAAGATGATGGTTAAGTACACAAGTCAATGTGGTTGAATTAAATTTAATCACAAATTTTGTAAATGTAATTGTTAATTAAGTCCAAATTGATTAACTTTTGCTATAAGAGAAATTCCATTGATGACTTTCGTCATCATACATTTCTTTTTTTGTCAAATTTTAGTACTCTTATATCTATGAAAAAGTGAGGATGATTAAGTTACATGTAAGTCAATGTAGTCGAATTAAATTTAATCATAAATTTTATAAATTTAGTTAGTTAATTAAGTCAAAATTGACTAACAGATTAATTACCTTGTTCTTGATATATTAACACCTGAAGTTGAAATAATATATTATATTAGTAATTATAAATATTTATATATTTTCAGGCTGCTGCCAATGCTGTGAAAAGGCTGATTCCTCTCTTTGACAGAGTTCTCATACAAAGAGCCGAGGCTATTACCAAAACGAAAGGTGGTATTGTACTGCCAGAGAAAGCTCAAGCAAAAGTCTTGCGAGGCACAGTTGTGGCCACAGGCCCTGGAGCGAGAAATGATGTGTGTACAAAGAAATAATGTGTATCATATTTTTTATAGATATTTCTCTAAATTATCTGTTAATAATTATATTATCTTTTTCTTTGTCATCAGAAAGGAGAACATGTGCCTTTAAGCATTAAGATCGGAGATGTTGTGTTACTTCCTGAATATGGCGGTACAAAGGTTGAGCTTGAAGACAACAAGGAATACCACTTGTTCCGCGAGTCGGATATATTAGCCAAAGTAGAAGTTTAATTCGTTGAATTTAAGTTTCCAGTAAATGCTACAAGGTGTTTTTCTAGAACTTCATTAACTAACAGCAAAAAAATATGTATACACAGAGTTTTACATATGTAATTAAAAGTTCTGTTTAACTTGATAAAAACACCTATTTTTTTTATTGCTGCTAAAATGCTAATGTTTCTTATTGTACATAAAGTTTTTCCAATAAAATAAAGCATTTGTCTATTATATTTATTTTGTTACTATTGTATGTACACAATTTCACATATTAATTATTTGAATACGAGCACTTTACAATTATAAGACAGTTAATTATTATCGATAATTTTCAGACAGAATTTTAAATGTCCAATTTTTATGACTCTAGAATTGATCTTAGATTGATCTTAGAAATTATATATTAATGAGAAAATACCACAGAATTATATATTAACATTCATATATTTAAAAAAAATATTCATATGGTTTACATTGAATAAAATTATTCAGTTATTTTAATTTAATACCTTTCTTCACACCTGCTTTGATACCCGAGATCTCACCTGCATAACGAGTCAATTCCTTTCTTACTTCTCTCACCTGTAAGAAATAATTTTTTAAAATTTCGTATAAAATATATTCGAAGAGCTCTTGTGTATGTCAGTAACAATAGTAAACATTTTATCTTTATGCTTTATACATACCGCGCCCTTTCTGCGAATTATGGCTTTACGATATTTGTTTCTGTGTTTCACTCGCGGATTGCGTAGTTCTTTCTTGCGGTAAGGTGTGAGACCTCTATTCTTCGCCATTTGATACGTTATCGCTCTCTTGGCATCTTCTTCGTTCATATTATTCAGAATGGTATCATCTTTTTCATCAGATACAGATTCGTCATTGTACTTTTCTTCAATATCTACATCTTCATCTATGCTTGTTTCTTCATCTGTACTATTAGATAATAATTTCTCTTGTATTACTGCTTTTCTTTTATTTATCAGTTTAGTCAAGTTGGTAAGTCTTGGAATCTTTTTACTACTTTGTACTAGAGAACCATCTGATATACTATAAAGAGGTCGACCTTCCTTAACTGCTTTCAGTATCTCTGTCACTTGCTCTAACAAATCTCCCTGCTCTGATTGCAATTCGTCGAGCAGTTGACGATATTGCTCCAGACGTTTCACAACTGGATGCGTTTTTATTGGCAGTTCCTTCATTTTCAGCATCAAACAAAATGAAATATTTGTGCAATAATTTAATATAACTTCATACTTAGTTCTGATAAAAGTTACTGCATTGCATTCAGGACATGTTCCATCTTTGACCAATTCAAGAAAGGGTGCTAAAATATCCTTTGCTTCCAACATGCATTCTGTAATAAAAGCAATTATTTATTCAATGCAATAAATACTTTTAATGGTATCATTAATACTTTTGTTATGATTATATAATAGCATACAAAAAATATAGTTTTATTCATGATAAAAAAATATTGATTTTGAAAGTTTAATTCATTAATTAAAATTAATTAGATCAAATCACTATTATTATAAATGATAATTACCACAATTAATTAGTAATACAACAATAAATTAGTAATAAAATGTGTCTTAAATAATATCGTTATGAAATACCTTTAAAAGTATTGATCATAATCATAAAAGATTCCTTGTCAGACACTTGTTTTTTGTCCTCTTGAACAACTGTGCTGTCTTCTATAATTTCAGTTACCTTGTTTTTATTCAAATTTGAACCATCAAGAGTTAAATGCTGTCCCATTGCTCTTAAATGTAGTCTTTTTCCTTCTTCTTCTTCCATTTCTGCATTAATCAAATCTTTTTGAGGCGCTGATGCATAATCTGTGTATTTAAAATCTGATGAGTAAAAAGCTTTTGCTTTGCTGCCCCAAGCTCTGTCGTTTGGCATATCATAATCTTCTTGTATCCCTTCGATGTCAGATTCCATTGAATCTTGTTGATCGTCTGATTCTTCCTCATTGTCATTCTTTAGACCAAGAACTTCATCGTCACTATCAAAATTTTCAATAGTATGCTGTTTTCTTACTTTTTCTAACAATTTCTTTTCAATTTCTGTATATTCTTCTTCTGAATCTGTTACATCATTCATATCCACATCTTCAATATCGTTTTCCATATCATCAGTGTCTTCCTTAACGAGAGATTTCCTTGTTCTAATGGATAGAAATAAATTCATAAATAAGAATATTTTACTTTTATAAAATAGTATAGAATGAACATACACACAATCAAAATTAAAAAATTCTGGAGTACATTTCAAAATATCTTCTCTGAAGAAAATTTTATTCCAAAAATATTACTCTAAACATGTAATATGTAACATATTATTTATTTTGGAATGTAGCTTGATGTATAAAATTTTCGAAATATAAATATTGAAAATTGATCTAACACATCACTTATTCTAATTATTATATATTAATCTCTTACTCTTTCAAATGGAATTGCTTAATTAATATTATATTCAACTTTTATTATTATAATTAAATTAATCAAACTTTATTCAAAGATATTATATATAGTCATCTTTTTTAATTTAATCTTCATTGATACATTTTTTAGCTGTTACCTTTTTTTGCGAGCCATATTTGCAAATATTTGATATAAAAATGCTTCGAAGAAATAAGTATTTTCTAACAATTTGTTTTTCGTCGATAAATGTAATTCATCTCCTTCCACGAGTTCACTCCATGGAGTATGGCCAGAAACTTGCCACCTGGTGGCAGCACTGCGGCCGAATTCTCTATCCACTCTCGTATCTAAAATCCTTAGAGCCCTGCGAAAAAGCAGTTACAGGGATAAATTGTCAGATTTTTTATATGCAAGCAAAAGAGTTTAGCCGAGGAGTGTTTTAAAATAAAATGCATATCTAGCTAACAGAAAATTTTTCTTGAGAAAGAATCTGCTTATAATGGCTTATATGATTTAGGAATGGTGGGAGGGCAATAAAACACACTGTAATTAATGTCTTGCCGGGGGTTTTCACAAGGGCATTCATTTATGGCAACAATATTTTTGCAATTTACAAGTTCTTATTTAAGTAGTAATTAATAACCCAGCAAACGAAAATGAATTGAAATGAATTGAAATGGATTTAGATTTTCAGAAATATTGATTCACGAATGTTAAAAATAATATTAGCTATGCACACAAACACAATGTGTGAATTCAAACTGTTCAATTCAAAATTTTGAATAGGAAATGCAGTTTTTCAATCCAATTGCATCCAATTGAATCTAATTGAATCCAATTGAATTCACAAAAAAGTATTTGCTATTTAAATTACGCATTCGAAAAAAATTTCAGTCCATTTTAATCCATTCTCGTTTGCTGAGAAGTGACTACATTTACATGTCACCCTTAATCAGATTTAATAACATCTATAGTTATGAAACTGGCCAATCACAGCTGTTCCATTCTTCTGAGGAGCAGCTATGATCGGCCAATTTCATAACTACAATACAGATGTTATTAAACCCGATTAAGAGTATAAATGTAGTCACTTACACTACAACTTATATAACAAATTTATATTTTTTACAATATTTTTGAAGTAAGAAATTAACAGCGACATAGAAATAAAAGCATTTTTCGAAAACATTATTTAATACGTGACATGATCTATATTTAATGTTACAAAGTCTATTAGCGGTCAGAGAGTCGTAATAATATTATGAGCTGGTTTTTTCTTTTTCTACGTCTTCTAACTGGTTGTAGAGCAACGATGCGCAAGTAGCTCAATTCCCGCTCTCTTCGGTGTTCCTCGATATCAATCTTGTTTAGGAGATAAGGACCGCTAGCCGTCATACTGATTGCTCCGAATGGCGCTAGAAATACTATAGTAATTACGGATATCCTCACCACATCGAGAGCTAATTCTATTTTCGTGGGATCGTCTTCTTTTCTAGCACGTTCAAATGCCATCGGCGCTAACGCTGCCTAATTTTCGAAATATCAACATTCATCGAATTATTAATTTTAATAAATTTTTGATAGAGAATTAATTGCACAGAAATCCAGCAAATGAGAATAGATTAAAATGGATTGAAATTTTTTTCTATCCGAATGTGTATTTTAAATAGCGAATATTTTTTTCTGAATTTAATTGGATTCAATTAGATTCAATTGGATGCAATTGGATTGAAAAATTACATTTCCTATTCAAAATTTTGAATTGAATAGTATTCACAATGTGTGTGTTGTGCACAGAAAAAGCTAATATTATTTTTAGATTGAAAAGCATAGAGATATACTCCATATAATTCTTATAAATGAATAAAAATGCATTCAGGATTGAAAAACATTCATTTTTAACATTCGTGAATCAATATTTCTGAAAATCTGAATCCATTTCAATTTATTTCTATCCATTCTCGTTTACTGGGAAGAATGGTCTTACTGAAGTGTTTAAAACTTTAGCTCATTATAAATCTATAACAAGAATTATATGTTAGATATGATTATCTATTAAGTAATTATTATTAGACACTCAGACTGATTGTTAAAATGACACAATTTTTTACAGCATTATCATCATGTTCGAGCATTCTGTATAATAATTATATTGATGGCTCAATATATTTATTTTCATGGATTTGTAGCTGGCTTAATTTTTACTTCAACAAAACCGTTATTTCACATGGAAATGGAAAAAAAACTCTTTACCTGCACAGTTCCTTTTGGTACCCAGGCTATGGCGATGAAGAGTCGTTCTTTCCATGTAAAAGGCATTCGAATCGTTGTTAAAAAGGTAGTAGTACTGCGCACCTAAACTTAGAAAATTGTATGAAAGTTTTTACATTGTTAAGTATATTTATTTATGAGATAGATAATTTGATAAAAAAACATTATTATTACGAAAAAATTAACTTTCAAGTTTTATTTTGAACTAAAATCAAATAAAACATAGTTACATTCTAATTTTTTACTTGCACTCAACACTATGTGAAGTTAATCCTCTCTCCCCCCTCCCCAATAAAGGATATGATCACCCTAGTGGGCATAAAAACAGCAATAAATTCAAACATTTTTTTTAGTTTAAAAAATAATTTAACATAAAATCAAATTAAAGTACTGATTAGTACATATATTAAAGTCCACAAAAAAATTTTTTTACATCTAAAATGGAGGCACTATTAGTTTTTCTCAAAACAATTTTTCAAATTGACTCGACAAATAACTTGAATAATTTTTATCCGAATGGGTTCAAATTTTAATTGCAACTTCTTAGACACATTCCGCAGAGAAGTACATAGGGATTTTTCGATAAACATTTTTATAAACAGGATTTTTATTTTATAAACAGTTTTTCATAAAATTAAAAAAAATGCAAGTATGATTTCAAATACCTGCCATTTTTGAAAATATTTTCAATATTTTCACAAACCCCTATGTACTTCTTTAGGTATTTTAATGTACATTAAAAAAAAATTTTTTTTGCTTTAGGTCAAAATTTGTGAATGCTGAAAGATGTAAAACCCCGGACCATCTCCAAAAAAAAACGTACTAGATTCTGTCATTGGTTGCCGCCATTTGGATGCAAAAAATACAAAAAAAATTTTTTGTGGACTTTAATATATGCACTAACTAGTGCTTTAATTTGATTTTATATTGAATTATTTTTTTTTCTAAAAAAATTTTGAATTTATTGCTGTTTTTATGCTCTAGAGTAATATTATCCCTTAAAAAATCCAAAATCTTTTTGCATTTGTCCCCGCTCTAATTTAAGAGAGAGAGAGAGAGAGAGAGAGAGAGAGAGAGAGAGAGTAGTTATTATATATATAT
>NW_012130088.1:3187279-3191218 GCF_000143395.1 Atta cephalotes
GAGAGAGAGAGAGAGTTTTATATATATATATATAAAAAACATATAAACTAATTAATTTTAAGAGAATCAATTTCACGCCTTCAATTTTAAGCCTTAAGCCTATTCTACAATAGTCGTAAGCATAATTAATAATAATTGTAAGTGGTTGTAATTATAAAAATTGACCAATCAAGTCGAATGTCGAGGAGAATATTTGACTGTGATTGGTCAATTCTTACAATTACAATCACTTACAACTACGCTTACAATTATTGTAGAATTGTAGACTTTTCAACTTTTGTCTAAACCTATTATTCGAAATTGCATTTGTTTTTGAGATATCCGATTGAGACTTTTGGTGTTACCAGGTGTATAAGTTTTATATGATATTATGTATAAAATTAATGTAAATAGTTGAATAAAACATTTTACAGTATTAACTATAAAAAAGTTTAATCAATTGTATATTAATTTTAAGAATAAAATTAATATTGTACATTAATTTAAAATGTAAAATTTATATATATGTTGCTACTCCATTTTTTCCCTGAATATCGTAAACTAATATTCACTTTTCATCTCGTTCGACATATGTAACTTACAGATATTCCCATGAGTACACAAATGAAGTAAAGTCCGAATCTGGATTTAGGCCAGTTTCTAAAATCAATATCGGCACCAATCACGCCTCCTAAAATCGGTTGTACGAAATGCCATAAAAAATAAAATGCTCTGTGAAAAGGTGTTGTCTGCAACATAAAGAGAATAATTAAAATTAATTTTTTTATATCGAATTTTAATTTTTAGCAGATAAACAAACCCAATCAGAAATGATAATGAAATCGACATTGAAGGAAATCAACGTCGATTTGATGCTTTCGACGTTGAATCGACATCGATTCGATTATCATTTCTGATTGAGAAGACACGTATTAACTCGTTCCGTGTTGGATCAATTTTACATGATTTGTTGTTTACATCGTGGCCTATGCGATATGATTGCTATATTTGTGTTTCATAATCCAATAAAATATATTTCATTCAATAATGCTTAAGAAACTACAAAAAATATTATAAACAAGAAGACCTACAGTATAAAATGTAATGTAGGAAATAAAAAAAAATTTACTAAAATTTAATTTAAAACACTTTATATAAAAATATTTATTAATAGATAGATAAGTTAATTGATAAATATTTCATAATAAACGATAATGACAATATTTTATATTAAAACATAAATAGAATAAACAGAGATACTGTTTGTTAGGATAGTCCTTACAAAATATTGCAACTTTCAAAGCCGAATTTCTTCTGTTGTGTCTTGTTAACATTTTTCTTTAATAAATCATTTTTATATAAAATAAATTAAAGATTAACATCTGTTTTAATTAACTTATTACAGAAATAATATACGATGTTTTAAATCGAAAGATGATCGAAAGATGACCGCATTCTGCGTGAATCATCGATGATTTATTATTAATATCGTATCACATAATTACGTATAATATCAGAAGTATTTTATGATTGTTTTTTTTTATACAGAATACCAATTTGAACGTAAAGTGCAGTATATAAATGGTCATAATGATTAATGCGGCGGAACGTATTAATAGTGATAAGACAATTCCGAGAAAAATTTTCACGCATTGTACGGAAAGAACGATTTTGTTAAGAACTTGAACGTTGACGTCAATGCCGCGAAAAATTTTAGTAAAGTTGTAGCAATCAGTTTGAACTTTCTTCTATATAATTATTTTGATGATCTAAACAAAATTGTGTTTTCAAATCTCTATCTAGCTAAATTTTTAGATATTTTAACAAAACCGTTTCTTTGCATACTCTACTATTACCTACATCAAACGAAATCGTTAAGATTCGCCAACCACGGATGGCTATGAATGATAATATAAGAGTAGCGAGATATCCTCCACCTGTGACTGTCAATTTTGAGGCTGCTGTGGTACACATTAAAGATGCTACAGTTAAACCAGCAATGCGATACCACGTTGAGTATTTCTATCCAAATCCAACATAAAAAAGAAATATGTTTTAAGATTACAGAAAAAAACACAGCTGAAAACTTCACTGATTCAGCAAATTTACAGTCGCAAATATACAGACAGTCAATTTTCTATGTTAAAATAGCAAAGTTGACAACTGAATAACATTAACAATTTGTTAAATCATCAAATTCTTAGTTATCCATATTGAATTCGCGTAGTAAATTATAGGTTTGTTGTACCATCCAATTAATTTTTTTTCTGTGATGTAATGAATAAATTATGTGACAGTTAGAATTACGTATGTAGAAAATAATGTATTTATTATACATATGTAGAATACTATATTTATTATACATATAATCAAATAAAGAAATGATAAGCTCTTTTCATTTCCGTAAATTTTATTCGAGCACCGCAACGTAAGTAATATTTTAATAAAATATCGTAAAAATAAGCGTTAATAAGTCTGCTCTTATTTTAGATTACACGAACGTGCCCTCGCAATACGTGACTTGAATTTTGTAAGCTCTTGGACGCGAGAAAATGAATAAGGTACCTACGTGATTGCGATGAGGGAAAAAGACCAGGGCAAAGCCCAAGATAATTCCTACTATAAGTCCCAGAAGAAAATCTCGAATCCCGCCGGGGATATAGGACCACCACTCTGTTCTTTCATCATCTAGGAAGATGTATGGCTCACTTTATGGAAAGCTCTTTGTACGTTTAGACTTTTTTGTATAGCTCGTCACCAGCTTGCTCGAAGTCACAAATCGTTAATGTATTAATCGTGGAAGATATGAAACATTTATTACATTGATATCGTAATTCATGGTGTAAATGTCATAAATTTATTGAAGATGTATCTTTGATAGCGATTTTTACTTCTCTTTTATTGAAATTATAATCTGAATGTAAATTAATACAAAAAAACAACTAATCAATTTTTATAAAAATTCTTATTAATATTTTCTATTGTTGAAAATTTTAAATATTTCTTTTTCGTGTGCAAAATTTTTTGTATTATTCGATTATTCTTAAAAAAATGATTAGGAATTAATTAACTATTAACATTCAATCATAACTGTTGAATAGTGAATAGTATAACTAATGAGCCATCAAACAGTGATTGGATTCTCAATGGTAATGCAGGATTTACAATATCGTATGCTAAAAACGAAAGAGAAGTAGAAAACAAAGTCACAAATTGTAGACATCGTCAAAAACCGTTGTACACAACAAGCTGATGAATCTTTTATCTTCTTCGTAAATAATAGAAGTCGTAGGATTTTAATTCGTAGAAAATTGACCAATCATAATTGACCAATCAAAATTGATTATTCTTCTCATATTCGACTGTAATTGGTTAATTTTCTACAACTTAAGATTCTATGCTACGACTTCTATTGTAGACTTCGCATAACTATTGACGCTTGAAGAATATGATTCGAGAGACCATTGGTTACTATTGCAACTTAATACTATTAGCTAATAATAATGATTGGAGAGACTAATGATTACTATTCATAACTTGATTACATTCTTTCGTTAATCGTTATTACTAATATGAATTGTAATAGTAATCATTGTTCAGTGAGAAATGATAATGGAATTGACATCACAATTGAATCGATATCGATTTGATGTCGAAATAATTAAATTGATTTAACTTCGATTTCATTTCTCACTGAATAGTCCTCCCAACTGTATGCTTTAGTCCAGATCTACAATAGGTGTTTTAATCCTTGAGCCATGAGAAATTGACCAATTACAGTTAAATGCAAAGAGAATAATTGACTATGATTCGTCCATTTCTTATGGCTTAAGGCTTAAAATATCTATTGTAAATCCGGGCTTAAGGGGATCCTAAAGACGATTAGTTGCAGTGTAAGTAAGACTTACATAGACGATTTACGTGTCATTGACACATAACTATATATATATATATATTAAG
>NW_012130088.1:3191238-3222259 GCF_000143395.1 Atta cephalotes
AGCGTCTGGAGAATACGGCGGGTGGAGTAGGACTTCCCATTTCAACGTTTCCAAGTATGTCTTGACCATTTTCGCAACATGGGGTCGAGCATTGTCATGCTGCAAAATCACTTTATCGTGTCTCTCATTGTATTGCGGCCGTTTGTCTTTCAATGCTTGGCTCAAACGCATCAATTGCGTTCAATACCGATCGCCTGTGATTGTTTCAGTCGGTTTTAACATAATACACTTTCATAATACACTACGCCGAGCTGGTCCCACCAAATACAGAACATGACCTTGGACGTCAAAATCACCGTTCTTAAAGCATTGAAACCACTCACGACACGTTCTTTCACTAATAGCGGCTTCACCATAAGTATTTGAGAGCATTCGATGAGCCTCAGCCGCAGATTTCTTCATATTGAAGCAAAAAATTAAAATCCTCCCGCAAATGACGAGAATTTGGCTCGTAAACTGACATTTTCGATCGAGAATAACTTTATGATGCAGACACAAATTGACTAATGTTTCTATGGGGTTATGTTGACTGATGCCCAAGTTTATTATACGACGTGTATGATCTATTTATTTCGACCACTTATCGCTAAAGCCATCTATAGGAAAACGGCGGAAGCAAAGTCGTATACCTAATATATATATACTACTACATCAATATTTCACTCACGCACACACATCAATTTTTTATAATAATAATGTTTTAATTTTACGATAAAAAACTACGTCAAATTTGTCAATGTATTATTACGTTTTTCTTACGATTTCTGTATACCGTTGCTAAAAACGAAAGAGAACCAGATAGAAAACAAAGCCACAATGTGAACACTGTCAATGGACGCTGCAGTACACAACAAACTGAGAAGTCCTTTATCTTCTCCATAACCCTGTTCAGCTAAAGTGAGCATACAGCTGATCGTTATTACAGGAGACATGCAGGCCAGAATCGATCTTGAAAAGAATTTATTATTACATAAATTGTTTTTGTATTTTTCTAATAATATAATAATCTTACAATTGTTAATCTAGATTATTGTCCTAAATTTTTTAAAATACAACACATATTATTATCAATATTCTGCAAGGAAAGAATGCTTTTGACGAAATATCTAAAAAATATTTAAAATCTACGAAATATTTAAAAAATGTTTACGAAATATCTAAAAATTTAGCTAAATATAGATCTGAAAATAATTATGCTGCTACTACTATCAAAATAATTAAGTAAGAATCTCAAGTATGATTATGATAATAATCTTGCAAAAAGTTTTAACATTTTGACAACTCTAGCTTGAATAATTAATGTAATTAGTATAATTAATGTAATTAATCCAACATAATTTCAGACCTGTATCTTTAGATTCCAAAATCGTTCTTTGTTTATGACTTTATGAAATTATTCTTTATCCAGTTGTGTTTAATAAAGTATTTTGTATTAGTGACTATTACATTAACAAATATAATACTATTCAATATAATATATACAAGAATAAAGTTTTTCATAGATTTTGAACGTTAAAAACATTTACCAAATTAGTTTATCACATCACAATATTGAGAAAGGAGGAAATCAATAAGGCCATTTTTGGATCTCTGGTAAAATAAATATGGTTGGTATCAAAATTAAAAATGTTTGAATTTTTGGATTTTTGAATAGAGAATTTTCAATATAATTTCTATTGAATTATTAATTTTTATATTAAATTAGAATTCAATTATTTGATAAACAAGAATTTCCATTAATCATAGATTTTCATAAGTATCTTGATGAATTGAAAGTAGACGTAGTGTTAACTCACCCCGTCATGAAAGACCAATTCCATGGGAATTCAAGAAAATATTTGCATAAGACAGTGACAGCCAACATCTCGATAGTGCACGGGACAAGTGATAGAATCATCACAAACATCGGATGCGCCCTCAGAGCGGTTGTTGTCAGCTGCAGACCGGCACGTACCATGATGAAGGTCAAGCAGAAGATCCTGATCTTAGAGGTCGTGTCCGGCCCGATCACATCGTATATATTGTAGACATCGGTATTACGTATTATTATACCAGCAAGAAGCATGCCAAAAATGGGCGGAAGATTCAGACGAGGAATGTAAGCAAGAGTCCAACCAAGCGCATAAGAAAAAATGACAAGGATGAAAAGACCAAATATACTGCCACCTGGAAGTACCATGTCACCCAGCAAGAAGTACAAAATAGCCCAGGTTAGGAGGACCAAGCCGCTCACAGTCGCGAACCAGAAGAGATCTGCCCACGTTAGCTGTAATTCGAAACATGTGAAGATTACATCTGTCACAAGAATCTCTCGTAACATCGGGCTGCAGAAAGTTGCGCGGTGACAGCAAGTATTGTCATCATATTCTTCATCTTCATTCTCCTCCTCTGTTTGCATCGATCTATAGAATGCGTAATTATATATTTAAAGATTCTATAATTTAGAACATTATAGTATCAATATATTTCGCGATTGCTCAGCTAAATGGAAATGGTTTTGTTTTCTTAATGATTAATAAAATAAATATGAGCACCAAAACAGCACTGCTGTTTAGATATTAATTATATTAAGTATAAAAATATTAAGATTTAGAATTATTCATTTATATTATGTTGAGATTCATATGATTCACTTACTTCTCTCGTATTTGTTTATCATTCGATGCTTGAGCATCTGCGGAAGTGGATGCAATTGGTTCATCTTCAAGAAAAGGTTGCATACGATACAATTACAGCGTCGGTTTAATATCTACTTGTACCAATACGGCTTATATGCATCAATTGGTATTTGAGATTGAATTTCTTATTGGTTTCTGTTGCATGTACTAATATAACGGTGTTTTATAAATTCGCATTTGAAAGTATGTAACATACATACATGACACATGTATTTTGATGTATTTGATTTAATTTTGCACTACAAAAAGAGACACATTCACTCCAATCATATACATATATTTCAAATATAGACTACATTACACGATCCGATTTACGCTGAAGTTATCGATGTTATAATTTCGATCGATTATGAAACTAGGCAATCATAACTATTCTTCTGAAAACTATGATTAGCTATTTTCGCAACATCGATGTTGTAACTTCAGCATAAATCAAGTTGTAGTTATTATCATAGACTTTTCTATATAGAATATACATATGTATATAGAAGTTGTCTACTCCATTGTGGGTATTTTTTATTTAGTGACACAAATCGGCAAGTATCATTCCATCTTTCTTTAGTAAATAATAAAGATAGAATGACGCTTGTATCATTAAATGGAAAGCCTTGTGTAGAATTAGAGAGGTGAAGCATTGCGCACGAGGGGATATAGATCGGCGAATTTCGACCAATCAGTAGCATCATGCATTTTAAGATTATGTTGGCTATGATGAAATTATCTACGCTAACACAGGAAAATCGTAATATAAAAATGATTAATAAAATAAATATATAGTATAGAATATATATAATAAAATAAATTAATAAAACTGATTTTCTTCAACTGCTATTGACGTTTGAATAAATGACATTTCGCTAGCTGCTTGTTTTTCACACCGCCGCTAGCGTTTGTTTGGCTAAACTTCCACTATTTTACTGACTACTGCACATCCTTCGAAATGCTTTTCTGATTCCACATTACTCAAATATTTTGATCCAAAACGCACACATTAAATTTTCAGAACGTGATAATTGTAACAAAATATTTTTAAAGATTATATAATATACATAACTAAAATTCCATTAAAATTTTATTTTATCGAATTTTTGCTCTATGATGTTTTAAGTCTTCTCAATCGTCAGCCAAAAACCTTAGAAATATCTAACGTTATCTTTTTTCGGATTTATGTGGCGAAGTTTCATCTCTAAATGCAAATAGATGCTATTACCTGCGATGTACTCGTTTTTTAAATTATTCCATAATCGAGACGGTTTCTTCCGTGAAATATTCGCGTTTCTAGGCGCTTGGCGTAATATCTTTTTCTTGATGACGAGATCATCGAGGTATATACCCCGCGAAATAGAAAGAGAAGTAGAGAAGAACGAAATGTGATAGACGGAGAGGAAGAAACGAGAGAAGCTTCTAAAGAAGGCAGCCAACAGTTCGAAGAACTTCAAAGGATTTCCCGGATATTGAATAATTCCTGGTACGCATCGTCTTATGAAATATTCCTGGTTTAACGAAACGTCACGTTCGACTGGTCAGAAACGTTAGCAAAGTATTATGGCAGATCTGAATATAATTGCCATTATTTTGTGTACGATTGATTCCTCTCTGATCATATTAAGAAGGTTTAATTCGCCTCTCGTCAATATTTAAGAGACGATTTTATCGAAGCGAAACATGTGCGTCCATCTTCTCTTCGAAAATTTGTAGAGATCGATTCGCAGTCGGGAAGTAATTTTAGTACACGATTTTTCATAGCTATACTGACATTAACGAATCAAGAAAAATTGCGCATGCACTGTGGAAAATAATCTGTAGAAGCAGCTTTCTATCTACAATCTACAATCTACAATCGAGTTACGTTAATGTAGGTCGCGCTTACGATCACATTGCAAATTCTTAGAGACTCCGAAATTTGTCGCTTTAGTGAAGGATGACGGTTGAATAGTCGAGGAGGAAAGTATGCTCTATAATTGATAATCCGGGAGAGTGCGTGAAAAAATCGTGACTATTTTATAAAAGCTAGTTTTTTCAAATTTGATTGTATTTAAGATAAAAATCAAAATGCTAGAGTCAGCAAGTCAGGTTAAAACTTCTAGTGCCGGTATTATTTTAAAGACATAAAAAAAAGTAATGTCACAAAAACATTTTATAAAAGCTGAAAATTTATCAGCTATTAATTTTATACTATCATGAATTTTGAAATAAGTATATACATATATATATATATATATACATATATATGTGTGTATACGTTTTCAAATTTAAGATTTATGGACGCAATATTTTGACTTTTCAAGATTATTCTAATGTTGTTTCGATGTAAAAATATCGATTTAAAAAAAATAGAATAAAAAAATCACAATTTTTCCAAAAAATCAGCTATAACTTTTTTTTTATTTCATTTTTGACAAATTCTGATGACAGAAAGAGCAAGAAATTTACATCAGAAATGTTTGAATTTTTTCAAGAGCATAAAATAACAAATAAGGCTGTTGAAAATTAATTAAAAAATGCATTTATCTAGACGTTAATGAATTAAACAGCAATATTTTTGTCTTTCATATTTATAATTTTAAATATCTTCTTAATAAAAATATTTTAAAATTAAAATATTTTTATTATAAAGAAAGTTTAATTTTGATTAGATATAGAATAAGATTTAACAGCTCTAAAATATAAAAATTTTTAGATTTTTGTTGAAAATATATCAACTTTAAAGAACTCTGTTATGATTTATATATACTATGAGTGATTTTTAGCTACAAAAAACTTTCGATTATTTGAAAAATTAAAAAAAAAATAAAATTTATCAGAAATTCGTGAAGCTTAACCATTCGACTAACTCAGCGATTTTTGCGCGCGACAATAGCATCGTCCAACCCTTCGCAGCATCACCAACCACCCTTCGCACCCACTCCGTCGTGGGGTTCTCTCGACCCCTCTTGCCCCATTTACCCTCTCCAGCATCCGTGGTTCACTACTACTTGACGCTTTCATCCCCCGTAAGAATATTCAGTTCGCGAGCGATGCTCGCCGTGATCATGCCGAAATTTTGATTAGTCTGCACAATTTCGTTCCTGCGAGGACAAGTAAAAAAAAGAAGGAATCGGCTCGTCGATCGCTCGAGTTTTGTTCGCGTTTGTGGAATCACATTTGTGATCTCGCGCGTGTGGAATCGGTAAATTGGCTTTATTAAAGTGTAAATCGATTTTAGAATTTTCATGTGCAATCTATGATCGATCGATTTGGTGCTATAAGTTGGAACGTTTGGATTCTGAATTCGCACAAGGTGAGTCCATTTGTTTGGAAGAATATTTTAGACAGGCAAAAATTATACACAATCACGGATTAGTAGTATTAGTAGTATTCATTATATACGTTGTGTTTATTAATCAGATATTGATTCACTCTTCTATATGCGAAAATTATTAATTATTTCACAGTAATCTTCAATGTAATGAAATAGATTTTGGGATTAATTTACATTAGAGTTAAATCTCACTTTTAAAATGACTTACTTTGGAATCAAATGTGACATTACGGTTCAGCATTAAAAATATTGACAAAACAAAATAAAGAAAAAGAAAGTTTTTATATACAATAATGTAACTTAATATATACATAATGTATATTTTGTAAATTTTATTTAAAAAATTTATATAATACAAAAGTTTCTCGCTTGCTTCTAGTTGTACATTGGCATTTGTTAGCGATACAATAAAATTATTAGTTTGATAAAGAAAAAGATTACGGGGCATAAATACAATTATGTTGAAAAACGTTTGTTTTATGCTCGTTCGTTTTAGGGCGCGCCATATTTGTTATTACATTAAACGGGGATATTCTCATGTAAATCACATTTCGTACATACATAACGTCATATTTCATATGCATTCGGGAAAACGCTATTAGCGCTACTTCTGTCATTCTACCTTCGTTATTTATTAGACATAAAACAAGGATAGAATGACACAAATAGCACTAATAGCTTCTCTCCGAACGCACCTTTTAAGTATGAGCTAAGAAAAGCGATATCAACTGTCGGTGTAAAGTTTCGCTGTGTCTTGAAGACATATTTTCATTGCACGTTGTAGCTCAAGAAGCTATTCGTCCGATAAGACATCGGCTTATTTGACGGGCTTCTTAAAGCCGTCTGTATTACCGACTAAACCATATAATTTTTGTATAACAATTACTTTTTTCTCCTTTACAGATTCGAAAATCCTTTTTTGGATTAAAATACGCATTAATACATGTCTGTGAAGTGAAATTTATGTCGAGAATGACAAAAAATTTCGAAATTGAGATCTTGCTTATCATTATTTGGTCCAATATGGCGCTTTAGAGCTGTCATGTCGTGACAATTTTTTATATGAACTGTGCAATCTGTATTTATGAAATAGTAGTTCACAGATTAGAATAATTTGCACGAAGAAACAACGTTAGAATTTTTATAGAATTGAACTTAGATCCGATTTGCACCAACGTTACTTTGACTTTAAACGAAACTTAAAACTCTCTTTCTCTTTTTTTAAAGCCGTGAGAGAAACAGAGAGAGAGTAAGTTTTAAGTTCAAAGTAATGTTGGTGCAATCAGGTCTTAGACATTTAATTAAAATTATTATTGTTATACGAAAATTTATGTATACGTATACGTGAGATATTGATGTAGTAGTGACGTATCAATGATATGTAAATCATCTGTGTGTAAATTCCACTTATACTACGACTAAATGTTTCTATAAGATCTCCTTAATAAGAGTGAGTTGTACGCATTATCAGGTGTACTCTTATATTGACTTTCATGGTTGTCAACCCTACATTATTATGTAATTTTTTAAAATTAAAATAATTACTCACGGGAGATGTTTCTCTGACACTCAGATATTATATATTATACTTCAATTTTTATTAATTTCTTTAATGATTTACCATTAAATAAAGATTGATAAAGATTGATAGGTACATTATTTAGATAAAAATAAATGTTAAATTTTTTTTAAATTATGAAACAATTTGGACTAAATACAATAAAGTGCATAAATAGCATTCGTACATTTGGCGAATTTATAAGGCGAAGGAAACCTACAAACTCTACGCGAGTAATGAAAAATATTAAAGAATAAATCTGTAATTTTTTCATATTTTTTTTTCATTAATTTGGAAATACATCCTTAAATTAGAAATTAGAAACCTAGATTTTTATGCAGTTAATTTTTATATTTCAATTGAAACTATTAATAGAAATAATTCTATTTTCGATCTTCTAAATCAGATTTTAGTACTTAATAATACTAAACGTAAATTTTTTTTGTAAACATATTTCAGTTTTATGAACTACGCGTTGATAAGGTTCTTGGGTCTGTTGGATTTGAAACGCAATCGCGAACTGAAGTTGAAATTAATGTCTTAAATTAAATTGATCGTCTATTTTAATAGTGAAACTAATAAACATTTTAAAAACCTGTAGATAATTTATTGCAAAAAATATTACTTCAGCCTCCCAATTAAAAATCACTATTATATTAATTACGCATTGTACATTATTGATTATTTTATAATCCATTAGATTTGAAATTGAGCGCGAGCATGGCATGACAGACAGCGCGCTAGTCTATCATGCCAAAGGTCTTCGATCCTAGTAGAAACCAAAATATTTACGTTCATGTCTCCTCGGAAAACCGCCGACAACCTCCTGAGAATATCCTTGACTACAGAAATATTTCTCGAAAAATCCGTCATTCAGAATCGGCATTAAAATTATAGATTCTATATACTCGTGGGAATTAAATAATAATCAGCATGCACATCACAAGCATATGAGAGAGATGTAACACAGAGGTCTAAAAAAAATTAAGAAAGAGAAGAAGATATTTTAGATCATTATGTATACAGATTTACTACTCTCTAAATCTGAATCAGTGAATAGTCACTAATTATCCAGTGGCATACTTTATACTGATAATTAGTTCAACTATAATTAGTTCAACTAAAAAAGGAAGAATGTTTCAGGATTATATAACTAAAATATCGATCTTTGCACGTTAATTTCAATCTTCCAATGTCATATTCATTGAATTTAAGCATTAAAACAAGACACATACATAGTTAGACACATAATAAAAATTAGCTAGGTTATTTAATTCACTGATTATCAGTGGCATAATTGGCACTGATATCAATGATTATCTACTGATTCAGATTTAGAGAGTAGATATTTTAAGAAATGTTAGAAGTAATAAAAAAATAGTTATGAATTCTCAGTCAATAAAGAAAAAAATTTTAATACAGCTTCATTTTCTCGTTACTAGGGAATGTAAAAATGATTCCACACTGTTGAAAAATTTATGTCGAATATAACACATTTCACATGTTTCAAACAGTTCACTCAAATTTTTGTGTTCATTTAACATATGATAAATATGTTAAAAAACAACACAGTTATTGTATAAAGAAAAAAATCACAAGAAAGATAATGTTGACATAATTTGTAAACAAACTGTGGAAGTATTTTTTTAGTTAACATTTATTTAAATTAACATGTATAATTCATTAATTGATTTTAGAATTTACGTTTTAAAACACATTGCTTTTATGTTACTTGTTCACTTTTATGATAACTTGTTCACTTAGTACTTACACTTATGTTTTATACTGTATTTATATTTAACTGTATTTATACTTAAAACTATCTCATTTTGACACTAAGAAATATTGAATATCCAATTTAGCACAAAATATTTAAATAACGTAATCGCATTATGTTAAATTAACACTCGAATATATTACAAAATTCAATACAAAAAAAGTATTAACAAGAACGTGAGTGGATCATTTCCAACATAAATACACAATGTTTTTTACTGTACAGCTAGCTATTTCTATATTAACATAGTTTTTATAGCCCCGATGCGGAGGAGGATACTTGAACTAGTTCTAGAAAACATGCGACATATATTCGCATATATCAATTGACATACAATTCATTCGCGTGCCCGCTAACGTTTTGATCGATTTGGGCTACATCACGATGATTGTCGCGAGTAGGATCGTAGTGGTCATTATAACGTGGCAGCAGATTAACAAATCGATAAGGATGGAAGTAGTAACAAACGAGACCGTTGAGAGATCTCGTAATTATGTTTGCCGAGATGCACGCGAGAAA
Organism: Atta cephalotes; assembly: GCF_000143395.1. NCBI lineage: Eukaryota > Metazoa > Arthropoda > Insecta > Hymenoptera > Formicidae > Atta > Atta cephalotes. The sequence continues at coordinate 3,201,072 of NW_012130088.1, forward strand.
TTCCATGCATACGCCAATATAGGGTCTTTGACCTTAACAAGGAGGCGGGGAGGAAGAGAACACTTAAATTAACGATATTGGATTTGTGTCTGAGACTGGGAAAATAGCACTCTTGGAAAATGAATATCTATTTTGGTTGACGAAGCGATGCAGTCAATCGTACCCGATGGGTAGTCCCGCCGTCAAGTGGATTTAAGGTTATTGAACTTGTTCATTGATCCCTCTCGATGCACTGGCACATCCAACCATCGCGCCACGACTGCCATGAAAATCCACCCGCTACCGAATCCGCGGTTCTGTTGACTTCTCTTTGCGGAGCACCTATGATGCTTCTCAATTGCCGACTCAAAAAATGCGTACGTTAATCAGCTTCGAAATTACATTGTCAACGAAATTACATAGTCAACATTAAAATTATATTCTGCAAACACAATTAATTCTTATTAATTTTGTAGTACTAATAACAAATATGTTGATAAAAATTGAATCTTAGCTTTAGTTCTTATGATACAATAATTGTAAATTTGAAAAATCTAGGATTTAATGGAAGAATTAAATGACTACAGTACAACACTATTTTGTAATGAATAGTCATTTCCGATATATTTTTGCCTGCTGAACATGAATTTGTTGTTCAAATTTGGCTGCCATGTCACAATTTTGAGAAAATAATGTTGAATGGGTAAAATAACAAATTTGAGATTTTCATGACATTGTACCATCGGTAGCCCGTAAGTAACCCTAAAAGACCATTTTGTGATCCTCGAATTACGAATCGGATTTTATGCCATACAGTGTTATACGCGATGGGATATTAATTTTAGAAGAAAACATAAGTTTAGGATAAAGAGAGAATAGTTAAAATGATCAAATTCTTAATAGTTTCAATATTATTCAACAAGCACTGTAGATACAATATAATGTTATGCAAAAAGGTAGTACATAAAGAAGACTAACAATTGAAGAAATTAGCTCTTAGAGTCTAGTTTGGTTTATGAATTTTAGGAAGCCCTCAGAAGCAATCCATCATTGCAGTATAGTTTTTTATAACTCGATGATTCAATATATAGTATTCCTTTTTAATCCAGCACGTAAACTTACGAACCGATTCAATGAATTTTCTTATTCGATTCCCACTAATAATTGTGTAAGTACTGTCATCTTTTTTTTCATGTATTTGTACCAATGTATTTAACCAATTTATCCTTTTTAAATATTTGAATAGTAATTATAATGAATAGTAATTATAAATATTTGAATAGTAATTCAAGTCAATTTATTCACCGTAATGGCATAAATATGAATTTCCGTTACGTCTTATAATTCTTATAATAAAATTAAAACTGTGAACGTCTTAATTTTGCTCGATTTTTGGCTTTTTTTTTATAATTATATGTATAGTAATATAATCAACGTGATATTATTATATAAATGTATTAACAAAAACTGATATAATTTTGTAATAAATTAGAGTTACTTTAAATGAAACTTGTTAACTTCATTTAAATGCTTTCGTGTTTTTTTGATCCTTCCCATAATATCGCATAGGTTTGTTTCCCAAGTTAAAAGGGATTCAATTTCTTGATCTAAATCTAAAAGACTGACGAATGCACATTCCCAATAATAAAAATGATCATATGATCTGTTGACCCATATTAGAGACTCACGCAGATGTGTTCAATTTGTGGCACACGTCTCCAGACATTACAGGTATCACACAAAAAGGTGTTGCGTTCTCTCATGCTCTAATAAAAAATCCTCCAAGTCTAATAAATCCTGAGAAATAAAAGAATCCTGGGGCTTGGATGTAAGTATATTCTTTTCAGTAAAATTAACATTTGTAATATGTTAAATTAACATAATTAAATTAACAGTATTTCACTCATTTATCTTACAATTAGAATTTACATTTTAAAATACATTATTTTTATGTTATTTGTTTATTCACTCATATATTGTTTTATTGTAATACTAAGAAATATTGAATCAATTTAATACAAAATTAAATTTAATTAAAATCAAATAATGAATCAAAATAACACAATCAAATATGTTGTTAAATAACACAATTACGTTATTAATGTGATTAATCGCGGATATGTTAAAAATTCAAAAATTGAAAAAGTTTTAATAAGGATCAGTTTTAACACAAATTCAAAATTTTTACTACTGTGTAACATACTACATGTTTCTCTCTCTCTCTGTCTCTCTCTCTCTCTCTCTCTCTCTCACATCTATCTGATTCGCGGAGTTTTACACTAAGAAGATACTTATATAGTTAAATGATTGATGCATTCTGAATTAACACTCTCGGTTTTGAGCAAAACGTTTAAAATCTTGATTCTACTGATAGCCATTGATTAATTTAATCTCCCGATCTAATTTGAGAACTTTCCGGGGCAACGACCGACATCGGAAAATACTATAATATATTTTCATGAAGATTCGTGGATGATTTATAACGTGGAGCATCACGAGCACGATATTATTTACCGCGCAATTCACAATGCCATTTATAGACTTTATGGCGACATTAAATATTTATTGAGAAACAAAAGTTGCGCAACGTTCCGACGCATTTCGCCGTATATGTTTGTATATACATTCGATGACAAACCGGAAGTGGCTTATTTTTTCTTTTTTCTTTTTATTTAACTTTTCCGATCGTTCTCTCTCTCTCTTCTCTCTCTCTCTCTCTCTCTCTCTCTCTCTCTCTCTCTTTCTCGTAAATCTAACAGTTTTATGATAGTTGTAAAACGTCTCAATAAAATTTCTGTCGAAATACGCATAGCGAGCGATATGATTTTCGTATGTTGTTTTCAAATAACAAAAATATTCTAAAATTCTAAATGATATATGTGCGATTCGCGCGGGAACAACGCGTTTCGTCTATGCGTTTTTTCGCAATGCGACATTTCCTGTCATCTGCACAACAACGTTTCCATACTTTTCAAATGGTGAATTGCGCTGAACATAAAGATGTGTTTTTACATTTATGTATGTACAACAACGCACGTATTCCGGACGCATTGTACGTATTTTAAGCGAACGTTCGTTATCTAAAAATTATACGTAAAGCAACAAATCATTTAATTCATAATCTTTGGAATTAATAAGATATGAGTATTAATTCTGGATTATTTATCATATTTAAATAATAATTATTTTAATAATAATTTTTTTGATCAAATGGTACATATCACAAGATTTTTTATTGATGTATAAGGACACAAAGAACTATTTTCCAAACTTGATTTATCCATTTATCTCCAAAATGTTCTCTTTATCTATCAGAAAAATATCTATTGATCACATAAAAAATAGGTAATATATATTTTGTATATTACACATCCCAGTTGGAAATTGATTGGCTGACTTTTATTCAACGGCCATTATGCGCACTATTATATCTTGGATGGAATCCATAGATGTTGTTCAAGATTCACAAGATGGTCTTGAACCACTGCTTCAGATGTTATGAACCAATCAGAGAGCCGTAGCATCTTAAGACTTGAGATTATCTTGAGATTAATGACGGACTATGGATTCCTGCCCACGTCTTCTCAAATAATGATTGTAACCATTAAATGGTTTATTGTTTATTTCAGAGGTCTGTAGTCGAGTTGCACATTTTGATCGATTTTGACTATCGTCATCCCCACTCTTTTTGTTTCATAGCACGCATTTAAACCACGCGCAGAGACATAAAACGCTCGTATTCAAGGATGATGTTAGTAATTTATAGAGGGCACTATAAGGCTGTAGGACTTTGAAACATATTGCGTCACATTCATTGTTTATAAATTTTTATTATTATTATTATTATTATGTTAGAAACTCAAAAATAACACTTTAAAATAGAACACGTATGTTAATGTAGTTTGCATACTGAAAAAAATATAAAAAAATTTTTAACATAATATAGTTGAGTTTCTAACATCATAATAATAATAATTATATTTATATAATAATTTATATAATAATAATATTTATATAATAATAATAATTATAATTACAATAAAAATTTGTAAGTGAATGTGAGGCAATATGTTTTAAAGTTCTATAGTGCCTTGTGTAAGATATCGGCTAATATCATCCTTGAGTCATCAAAAAGAGTGGGGACAATAGACAAAATCGGTTGAAATGTGCAACTCGGCTGCAAGTCTGGTTTATTTAATATTTTTTTTGGATGAAAATATACATTATTTGTAAGAATAATAATCTATAAATAATGTCTTTAAACAATAAAATTGGAAACAAGACCATTTATGTTAAATACATTATTTTAAATACGAAGCCCCACTACGGTCTGAATATTAAGATGTTGAACTATTATATATATTTATATAAATGAATTAATTTCAGAAATGATAATTGCGTGCCGATATGGTTGTCGGATTTTCAACGCAATCAATCTGAAATATTAATAATCCAAATTTTCCAAATTACAGTTACAAGTACAATACAGTTTATTATAATTTTTTAAGATTAATTTCTTAACATTCAGACCGTAGTAGCGTATTTAAAATAATGTCTTTTATCTAATATAAATAATTTTTGCAAACAGAAGTTGTAATAACTCTTGCTTCACAAGTGATCGCACAGCTCGTATTTCATCCCCTGATCGACGATGTGCAGATGGACGACAACGTTTTGTCGAATTAAAGCCGTATATTGTTACAAATTGCGCGTCAGCTTTTCTATCAGCAGCATTAATCGATGAGGGAAAAGGATGAATATTGCAGATGAAATTTATTATTGTTGTTTATTATTTCGGGAAAAAGAGAAGAGAAAAAGAGGAAAAAACGAAAGATTTTTTTTAAATCCTCTGCCATCCTCGTTCACCCAATTGCTCTCGCCGAAATGTGAAAATTGAATTCTCGGAAGCCAGCGACAGGTACTCGATATGTACGAAGCGAAGTGCTGCTAATGGCCACGTTCGGAGCTCACGCGTCTCGGGAGCTTGACGGGAAAGAAAAGTGTTCTTACATCGATAATCTCATCCCGATATATCCATCTCGCACTATCCCGTCTTCTCCACGTCGTCATTGACGTCTAACGATACGCTTGACGTGCCACCGCGACCTGATTCTTAAAAATTTAAAAGCCACGCGCCTGCGACCCACACTGATCCATACTGATCGTAAGTTCTATACTGAAGAGCGCTATTTTCTCGCGTTGCTGGTGACGATTCGAATTTCCGACACTGATTAATTGCGTGAAAACGCAATTGATTACATAGTCGATTAACATGTATATATTTGAAGCGATTATAAGAGAAAGCTTGAGGGATTGTTTTGAGCATCCTTTTTGAGCCTTTTAAATAATATGTAAAGAAATGATAAATATGTGTAATACAGATACAAATTATTTTAATTTTTTCGCTGCAGTCTGAAAAAGAAAAATTCAATTCCTTATAATCTTTAGCGTGTTGAATCTGAATTCGAAAATGTTCAGATTTCTAAGAAAAACGAAGTTGAGACATTCAAAAAATTTTACATTTTTGTATATAAAAATATATTTATGATTTGCATGAGCTTAAATGCAAGCCTATTGCATTAGAAATTCGATGACACCAGCGAGATGAAAGATTCAATACTTTTATTAAAAAAAAAATTTATTTTCAAAAAGTGGCTATAATTCGAAAACGATTTTCTGGACACCTTGTATATTTATATATAATCAATAATTCTTCTCAAGAAGATCAAAAAAAGTTTTATGTATAATCACATATAATATTATGAATAATTATATATAAGTATATGTAATTTTATAATATATATAATTATATATAATTATATAGAACTTTCTTCTTGAAAACAGAAAGGTGAATAAAAGAAAAATATAGATAATCTACTATAAAAAAGCAAAGCGGGAGCTCTTAATTCGAGATAGAAGTTTTTATTTCAACATGCGAATACGAATTTTCATTTTCATTGTTATATTTCTAAATTATTAACTTATATTATAACTTAGTTTTTCTTATGGAACGATAGTATTTGTGAAATGAAAATGTGTTTGAGCATGTATGAAACGAGCGTGAAATTAGTATAAAAACTTTATACTTAGATACAATAAGAAGAGTTTGCGCAAGCAAAATTATATTGTTATCTCGCGAGTATAACCCCCGTTCATTGTCATATTAAATTTGATACAGCATCGTCAGGAAACTTATTGCCGGTCGTTCGCTGTATATCTTGACTGACATCCGAGCGTAATAATTTACCTAGTACCTTCATAATGATCCGGATATTTTGTAAGACTACTCGATGAGAATCCCGCTCAGTCATTCTACGCTCGGCAAGCAACGGGATTGAAAGTGGCAAAGGCTCATTAAGAAGTTCCCCTCCTGGTGAACGGGAGAAACTTGCGAACTGGATCCTTCAACGCGAGACACCAAGGGGATGCGCAGGCTCGGTATCGTGAATCTCTCTCCCCGTTTTCTCAATCCTCATTTAGTCGTACAATGAGACGGGACAGGCCAAGGGTACTGAGGGGAGACACGCGTGTAGGAACAAAGAAGGATGTCGAGTTCTCTTCCATGACCTTCGCAAAATGGGCCCTCCCGTAGAGAACGCGGAGCGGGTACTGCATCGCCGAGGGTGCCGAAAGCATCCACCTTCGCCAGCACCCTCCTTTCTGTTAGCGAAGGGACGCAAATCTTGCTTTTGACGTCGTGCAGCATCGTGCATACGATCACGAGTCTGATTGGTTATTTATGATGCACAGTGGAAATTACAATCCATCCCTACGTTTACAATGCTAGCGATAAATCTTTTTGCCATAAGCAGGCATGATCCTCTTACGTACTTGCTTCCTCTTCTTTTCGAGCAAGCCCGTTTCAACGCTTTGCATACGCTAGGGAAATAGAGTTTTATAAGTGAAACCATAAAAAACTCCATTTTAATCGCAATTTATTTTCAGATCTTTTTTGAAATTTATCTAAGAGTAATTTATTAATAAGAGGAAACCTGTCTTAGTTAATCTTATTATGTGCTTTGCAAATGAAAAAAATACAAGAAAATACATACATTAGAAAGGTTTCGCAATTGTTTAAGGAAAAATTCGCTAATTTTACCTATTTTCGTTAATTTTTGTATGCTTTACAATTGAGCATATCAACGATGTTTTAATATTTTAACTTAATTTGCGGAACCACCTATCTTGTCTATTCCTAAATTAATCTGAAAAATAGAGGGGAAGAAGAGAAAGCGGTAAAGTGAAATATATTATTGCGTCAGAGATTTAACTGTATCCCTTGTCGAGGTGCGATTCCAAAAATATACGCCATTAGCGTCAACGCCTCCAGAGAATTAGAAACAATCTGACTGTGTGTATCCACTTCTACTATGTCTCTCTGGGCATCTCGGTGTTCTCAGAACAACGGTCCACGAGTGGGATATTGTCTCGTTTTGTACGATGCGACGGTCGATGTATCTGTCTAGCATGCGAATAATGGGTAAGGCCTACTCTCTGTGGAAGCACGAGGGTTATTTTGAGAGAAAACCTGAATTTGCCATGTTAAATAAGTCGAGTTGCAACTCGTAAAACAAAAATAAGTATTCGATATCTTTAGGTATGCATAGTTGGTTTTTATATTTAATCCTTCGCTTATCATGCTAATTTTCTTGATGTAAGTTAAGATGATGACTGATCCTAAAAGTTTTGATATCAATTTGTACGCAAGTAAATATTAGAAATTAACTGGTGTAGGAGATACCTACTATTATATAATTAATCTTTTGTGCTAAGAATATATTAATTTATTATAAGCTTTTTTATGGTATAAAAAGTATTTATGATTTAAGCGATCGGTTTCCTAAATCATATTTATCGAGTTTCAAAAAACGTATCTCTTTTAAAAATAGTAAAAAGAGAGAGAAGGTTTATGCATATTAATATCAAATAACAAATATATCCAATATATAATAATAATGCGATTAATGATACGATTTGAGAACTTGATTAACGTGTTTGTTACGTTTTCAACTTAATGTCTCATTTTTAGCTTATCACATATAGATTAAATATTATTTAATTTATCATTTTATAAGTATATACATAATTATGTAATCCTAAAATGATAAATAATATGATAGATAAATAATAAATAAATAATTATCGAAAATAATAAGTACATAAGTATTAGGTACAATTTAACTGTTAGAAAACTTTGTGATGATATAATTTAGAAAACATTATATACAAATTATATACAAATATATATATATATATATATATATATATATATATATATATATAAATGTTTATATAAAAATGTCGATTTAATTTTTATAATAATTGTAATATATACATAAAAAAAAAATTAATGAGAATGTTGTATAATAACAATTTAGAATAGAATCGCATTATTAGATTATTATTTATTATATAAATTGTAAATTAATTAATTAGAAAATTTTTCTACTTATATTTTTTATTGCTCTTTTATTTCACACTTTTAGCATTGAATATTGTTTCTATTAGGTCTGTTTTTTATTGAAAAACTCTTTGAATTAGTGCACACAGTGCAACAAGTTAAAATGAAATAATTATTATATATTTGTTTTCAACTTATTGCACTAGTATGCACTATTTCAGAGAATTCACCAATTCAAAGACCAATTAAAAGACAGACCTATGCACTATATTCAATAATAAAAAAAGTTATTGAAGTATGGTTAGTACACATTAATTGCAAGATTCTTTTACATATTAAAAAAACATTATTATACATATATTACGTCAGAAATAATTAATTTCAATTTTTATTTAATCCTTTTTAAAACTTCTACACTCTTGTCTTGTATATAATCTAAGAGTTTGCTACACTCTGAAACTTTGCTGCGTCATTAGGTGTACGGTCGCAAATTGCAGGGTTTAGACAGGGAGACAATGCACGAAGGTTGCTTTTGCCGTGATGATAAATAATTCATGCAATTAAATATTTATCTGACTACCTGTGACCGGCTGTTTAGTAATCCAGATATAAATCCTTACGGATCTTATGCGAAACGCGCTGGCGCTGTATACAGCCATGTTTCCGTAGGATACATACAGCTATATAGAAACGCAGGTTTCGCTCTGAAAAAGGGAGGTTTGGCCGGATTAAATAGAGGGTCGTGAAAGCAGGGCTCCCCTACGTCTATGGATCGCGACGCGGGTGGACAAAGCGGTATTATACGCATATTTCATCATGATAAAGACATCTCGTGCGCGAAGGGTGCGTATAGCCCGAATTTTTCGAAGTTATTGGGATTATCAAAGCAGTAAAGCATGATTGATATTTAGTATACGCTCGAATCGAAATAAATCCATTTTATAAATAATTATTTTCTTTACATGTTTCAACTGATTACATTTTACAACAATAAATGGATTATAATATTATATAATATAAATCTAATTTTTGGAATTCAATAAATAGTAAAAAATATAATGTATCTAATAACATAATCAAAGTCTACATCTTCTGATTTCCGTAAAATTTCAAAAATATTTGTTAGTTTTAAAAGGATTAATTAGTCTATATATATTACATATAAATGTATATAAGGTATTTGTACAGAGTGAGTCATAAGAATGTTTTAAAATTTCGTGAATGTGTTCCTGGATAAAAAAGAGGAACAAACGTTCCTACAAACATTAAGTCGTTGTCGAAATAATGGACGCAAACTGATTTGAAATAATATTCCAAGTTAGTGTGTAATGTCGTGTTCAGATATGTGTAGAAAGTGATGAAGAACACTTTGAGCATTCAAGTATACATTCAAACAAAAAGTTATATCTAAAAAAAATAAGTATAAGAATATAATGTATAAGAATATATATGTATAAGAATATAATGAGACCTTCAAATTATGATTTTGAAACTTACAAGAGAAATGAATCGAAAAGTACGATCTGAGTATAGTATATAACCTACTACTGTGATGTATAAGATAAAGTCCCAAGTAGAACAACAAGTCAGGATAATGATATTAAAATGATATTAAAATGAATATTAGAATGAATGGAAATAATTGAAAGATAACTTTTGATCATTGATTCAAATGAAAGATCATTTCGAAGTTGTTTTGACATCATTTTGATATCGTAATTTGTTGTTTTGCTTGAGGCAGAACAAGAAATGCAACATTTTATTTAATGATTTAGTACGTAATATTTAATTTAATGTATGTTTTCTTAATGCACGTGATGTTTTATTTAGAATTAAGAATTTATTTTATTGTATCGATCGAGTTCTGCCGTCGCGACACGTCGCTCCAGCATAATACATCTCTCTTAATACATATATGTATAATCTTTCTTAGAACGTCACGCAAGAACGAACGGCGGGGCTTAATGTATCTTTATTTTCAAAGATTTTTCTCTGATCTTAAACGTTGCGCATTGCGAAAAACCAATGGCGATTAATCAAACTGGGATGAACGTCGCGGCGTATAATCCGTCATCTACAAGGTTATTAATTATTTCTGCCGGTTTTACATACCTACCGCCTGTCTGCTGGTCTTTATCCACGGCTTCCTCTTTGTCTTTTGTAATAGAGATTCTCTATTCTAAATAAATTATTACGATTAATGTTCCATTAAACACAATTTGATAGTGCTTGGAGACAAATTGAAGTAGTATCTTAAACAGTTCGTCGCACTTTGCATATTGTTGTAAGATTTACCACTTGACGTTATAATCAGATTACATGATGTTACCGTCAACATCATTATTCACGTTGGCCGGCAACCTCGCGTTTATTGGAAATACTCGAGAAGGTGATAAATTTTCGTGCAAATTGTTGTCAAGGCTCATAATTTTTTCGTATCCTTCTCGACAAATTTTGTTGATTATTCATCTACAAGAGTATCATCAATTACAGCGTAAACAAATTCAGGGCCATCTTTTTTAAGTTTTTTAAGTTTTTAAATAGAAAAAGGTAATAAAAATAAAAATTACACAGTATCATAAAAACCTGTATAACAAATAAAAATATCATCAATATCGAAGATAGCGAATATCGGTGCGATACTTCATTATCGCAAACTTTTTATTTTACAAGGAAATGGAAGCGATCGGAAGCAGCGGGAGAGATTAAACGATGCGGGTAGGAGATTTGAGATAAAAAAAAAGAAAGAAGGGATACTGCGAGAACCGCGCACGGCATCGAACGTGGAGCATAGCTAGCGCGTGAGCGACGTAATAACGTTTTGGGAGATGGGATGAGGGGGATTTCACGAGATGGAGATGATAGCGACGGCGAACGTAATGAGGATGCGACGAGGTAAGAGGCAATATAGACGGGTGTGCCGGGGGATGAAATCGCTTCCGGTGGTGCCGGCGCGGCGCGGCAGGATTGGACGACGGAGAGGAGGGCTTACAAAGAGGAAACGAAGACGAAGATGCATGGAGGTAGAAGCAAAGAGGACGTTCGGCTTCTTCCGAGCGGATCGCGCACAATTGATCATTACGTTAAGGCCCTCTGAAAGCTCTGAGCGACTGACCGGTCGTCGAATACCCCTGAGAGAAGTGACTTTAACAAAGCTTCAAAGGAAGTGATACACGGCAGGTGCGCGCTTTCGAATAGAACGTGGTCATTATTGCATACAATGTTTCGACTTTAACAATAATCTGGATCTGAGTTGAATGTATGTAGTTTCGGAGTTCTCACTAATAATGCTTGCTCCATCGATAATCGAATAAATCGTTCAGTTGCTGCTCGAGTCCCCATGGAAGAGAGCCGGGAAATACACAGATATCTAAAGACAGATATTGAGTAAATTACTTTATAAATATTTTCGTGTGATTGTGCAACGCTTGGATTGTGTTTGTGCGTATGTGAACAGAATTGAATGTTTAATTGTCTTTTTTTCGTGACTGAGGAAGTTTATCTTACACGTTTTTTCTCGATGAATAATATTGTTGATGATTACAACTTCGTTTATTCGCTTCATAATTAGTTTAATCGTTAAGTTTACGCAGATAAAGTGTATAGTGGAAAGAAAGTTTACAATATACTGAAAGATAAATAAAATTGGATGCTCCCTTTTGTTCTGCATGTTTAGAGAAACAGGATTGTTCCGGCTCGACAGACAGATGTGCTATTGTGTTATTATATTGTTGTAAGAAAGAGACTGCAGGGAAAATTAGAGATCTCGATTTGCAATAAAGTCAACAATAAGAAAGATAAAAAGAGAAAGTAGTAGTCAACAATGCTATGGAAATGAATTTATTACATAAGAATACAGTATTAAATAAATAATATAGATTAATCAAATAAATTAGATTGAGAAAATATCACGTCGACTTAGCTAAATGTATAATTATTACTCTTAATTTAGTTTCGGAAAGCTTTAGAAAGAGTTTACAATTTCCGAGACATTCTATTGTACGTGCTATTTATCTTTTTCAGGAATCAAAATGGATCTTCGAATGTCTTGCGAATATTGCAAGTATCACGCGGAGTAAATTTCGCCTTCGCATGCAAAATGATGCGGGAATCTTGTTTCGCGAAATTGAAATTTTCTTCAACGAAAAAAATGTAAATTGAGATTTTCATTCAAATGAATGCTGCAATTTACGATTGATTCTTACTAATACTATGTTCAATAATGCGCAAGTATCTATATTTCTTTTCGTAATTTCTCTGCTTTTTAACAAGAAATTCAATAGAATCAATTAACAGATGTTAAATTATAATGCATAAATTTTATTTCATATAATCAACGTTTGAAATTAACGGTTCCAAACATTTTTGGAACGTCATTGTAGATGTGTATAACATCCATATTATTATAAATACAAATAAAAAAGAATTATTTATTAATACCTTATAGATTGAAATTGAGAATTTTTTAATTTTAGACAATTTAGATGAATATCAGACATTTAACAATTACGAATCATGCAGCTATGAACATAAGTATCTGATACAGGTACCTGTGATGTTTGAATGTGCTCGTATCGAGGCTAGTGTCTCCACTCATGTTTCCACTTCAAAACACCCTTGACTATACTTGGGCCGGATACTCAATTATTGGAACTGCTCTATTTGTGCTCCAATTAATTGCAGTATAGATCAACAATTTCCGGCTCCACATCATCATGGTATTTATCGCATACCCTGGCAATTATTTCAGAAAAAGAAATTATACACGATTTTTAACTAGCACTAATTGCCGTGATTAGCGTCAATATTTTAAAAATTGTATCGCAGCTCTTCATATTCATGAAGGGCTTACGAGTAATCGTGAAAGATCGATTAAATAGTTGATTAAAAAATTGATTTTATTTGAAAACGGGACATTTCCTTTTTACGCTCTTCGTGGATGATACGATTTTTCACGCGCTCTATCAACATTTCCTTTATCGCGGATACGGAAATAGTCGGGTGCCGACACCGGTTGTAAATTAAATAAGAGCACTTTCGCCGACGGTCGCGCTCGCGCTCGCGTTTTCCAGATCGAAAATATTCGACATTTCCGTCAATCTCAATTTATCTGGCGGCTTCAGCTCCCGATTTGTACATACATCCATTTTCCTCACATCCATCGATAGCCGTCGCTCGCGTCGCCTTCGGGGAAAACACGGTCGATTCGAGCGATCGTTTCACGGTGAAATTCACGAAGAAATTCGCGAGCGCAGCCTACCGCGTGATCGTCTTGAATGCTCTTCTAAATCTGCTTCTCATTCTCCCTTCTTTTCCCTTCTACCTTATCATAAAGGATATAAAAGATTTATTTCGCTAAGGGCAGACACCTAGGGTGGCAAGAACTTTTAATTAATCTCGTTTAATGTGGATGTTTGTTCTGACGATAATCCGGATTTCACAACTTTCTTTAAATCCTAATAATGTTTCTGAAGCCAACTCGCCTCGACAACGAGAGATACGAATATTTCAGTAGAATTTTTAGAAGGCATCACACAAGAAAACGTATCAAAACTATCTTTAAAAAAGATCGCCTTGACCGAATATAGTATTTTTCGCTCACATGAGAAAAGCTCCATTTTAGTTATTAATATACTACAGAATATACTCTCTCTCTCTCTCTCTCTCTCTCTCTCTCTCCTCTCTCTATACATTATTAGAAATATTTAAGAATTTACAATATCTCTACAACAGAAACATGCAGCATTTGCAAGTCATGTAACGTTTTGCTGCAATTTTATAATATTTGAATTTACAGAAAAAATTTACAAAATGGCGCTCCGCGGATGCTATTAGAAATTTGTATCTTGAGGCCGCGGGCCAATTGAATCTAACACGCAAAGTATGTTTCGCCTGTGGCCGCCAACAGGTGATCTCGATAATTCAAATTTGAGTTAGTTTTACTAGAACTGAAAAATATGATAGATAACACTTAGTACTCTCATGATTTAGTACTCCATGACAACATACAAGATAATGATATAACCATTTTTTTCATAAATATTTCAGGAATATTATTTAATATATAATTTTAAAAAATATTATTAAAACGTTACATTAAACGTTACATTATTAAACATTTAATATTCTAAAAATATACCTAAAATATTATTTAATATTTAATAACATTATGCGCTTATAGGGTATAAACTTTCTCGTGTTCGAGGATTCTCTCGTTCGAGATACATAGCCTTGGTTAGATAAGCGCGAATATGTGGAGAATAGGATAAAGTCCAAAGTCTCCTACGCATTGACGTAGGGTCGAACCGCCAGGGTTAGTCTGGCAGGTAATTTTGTTAATGTAATGTGATTATTACCTGCTTGATTAGTTCGGGTCAGGCAGGGCGCGAAATAAGGATAGTGACGACGTCTTAACATCCTGGCACTTAGTTCGTAGCGTATCCTGTTTATTACATTGCGGTAGTACACCATGATGTGCTGCGTTTCTTTCTTTCACGACATCCGCGGCGATTTATTGCATAATGCATCAATATATCATTTAGCCTCTTATTCCGTTAGAAATACAAGTGCAAGATTTTCGTAATTTCAATTTTATCACACTTTGTTGTCCTTGAATAAGTTGTAAATAGAATAAATGTATAATGAGAATATTAAAAAAGTTTTTTAAGTTTTTCTGCTAAGAAAGAAAATAAAAGAATGAAAAAGTAAATACCTCTAAAAGATAAAAGATGAGTACCTCTCATCAAGGTAAAATGTAGTAAGATGTAGGTAAGATGTAGTACTTTAAGAGGAACAACAACTAGAGATTTAAACGAAAGAAAGAGAGAAAAAAATATCTTTTAAGATATAGATTAAGAATTAAAAATTTGGAAACTTTTCACTCTTGTATATCTTAAAATCTTGTGTATCTTTCTTTTACTTTACTGAAATAATCCGAAGAAATGAAATGAAGAAACGCGTTATTATAATAAAAAGAGAAGCTGTTATCTGTATACACACATATATACACATACAAAGATTCTTTAAGTCAGCTCATCGCAACGAGTGCCCCTCGTTCACGTCAATCAGTGAGTGAGCCGCTCCTGCTTACCTTTTGTACACAGCTCGTAATTTTCTAATTTTATCTTTTAACTCAAAAAATAATATCAGATAAAATTTTCGTAGAGAAAAAAATCATCTCAGAATTCAGTCAAAAACAAGTCTTTACAAGGACATGGAGTTAATCTAAATCATCCTGTATAAAATAGAGAGATAAGAAATGAGATAATTCGATTTTAAAAGATTGACAATATACATATGTGATTCGTATTCAAATCTCTCAGATTTCAAATTTTCGAAGAGTTTGAATTTGAAGAGTCAAATCCAAATCAATCTTATCTGATTCAATTCAATTCAATTCGAATAATTTGCACATCTTTATATTTTAGTTTTTCAAAATATTGTACGCTATTATTTTTTCCATTTCGGAGTTTTTAAGTTTATTTAAGTTTAAGAGTAATTAAGTTTAAGATACGATATGTAATTGATTCTGGAATTCGGGGGGGGGGGGAGTGTGAAACGTTTTCTATAATTCCGTTCTTCGTATATAGTATTCGTACAATAGTATGTACCTTGAGAATAGTTGTTGAATATGCTGTCGGTGTGTAGCCCGGTTGAAATGCCTGCAGATCAGATACGCGCCTATCTCCGTGGCATCTCCCGTGGAATATATTACAGATTCGTTGAAAGTATATATCGCAGGCAGCAGACGACTCTTAGTCGTATCGGCATTCAACGCGCCTATATTAGACATCATCGTTCACAAAGGACTCGTATTGGTACTCGCTGCCGTTTGCCATGATCGGCGAAATCTTCTCAATACCGCGTACATTATAAATCTCTCCTTTCCCGTGTGAAAGGACGGGAAACCCTTCGCATTATCAATCTAGGAAGACGGATCTCGACTCGTCACGTGATGCGAATATGTCTAAATCGACAGTAATTCAATTTCAGAGGCGATAGTATGCAAACAACCTCTGCGGCAATCACAATCGACGATGAGAATGAATATAAGGGGTTGGGAGGAGGAACAGGAGTGTGCGCCGTGTTCAGTATCTCTGAAGCACCGAATCAGAAATCATGATCTTTGCAAAGCAAACGGACGAGTACTGCATGCCAATCTATCTCACGTCGGTGACCCAATTGTACATTATTCCATTCCTCTCCTTGTGTAATTCAATCTACTCCTCAAAATCGCCGGCTCGCGGTAAAACAACGCTTGCGTTTGTCAATTCGGAATTAATTAAATTAATGTTCGTTTTTTGCCTACGGCACTTTAAAAATATATTGTATTATGGTGGCAGATAGTGGTCTCAACTACTTATATTATAGGAATTGATCCGACTTTTTGTAATAATGGAGCAAAAATGAATTTGAATGTTTTGAGTTTTAATTAGCAATTATTTACTATAGAGAACAAATAAAATCTGAAAATATCGCAATAATTGCTGATATTATTAAGTGAAATGGATTTAGTACGCTGTGTATTTATAATATAAATTTAGTAATAATAAATAAATATCTATTATTTACGATAAAGATATTATTTGTTTAATTTGATATATCATGTGAAATTTATTATCATTGTTATAGAGGAAATATTGACGAATTGATGTAGATCTCTTAAAGAAATATCCCCTTTCTCAGAAATCAACTTAATTAGTACTAATAAAAATATATTTAGATAATTAAAAAAGTAAAAATTTATTTCATATATTTGTAACTTGTTTCTATATACGAAATTAGTCAAAAGCGAAATTCTACAAATGCGAAAATCAAATTCTTACAATTTCATATAAGTATCCTCCGGTGACCTTCTTTTACTGATACGCCCGGTGAGAACGCGTTCGCGCGGCGTCGATCAAATCAAGGAGGGAGGGAAAATGGAATGAATATCTTTTGCAGTATCGAGCAACGGAATAACCAGAAGTTAGGAATAGACGAGCACAAAAGCCATGTCATATCGCGAAATTATCTTGAAAATCACGACCGATGATAACTACAATGGAAACTATCTTTTGCGCGAGAGTTGGTAGCTCGACTTTAGAGACGCTCACGTTAGAGATTTTCGAATTGAGGACGACTGGGATTGGTTGATGGCGTCGATGCAAGAATATGGCGGCACCAATGTGTAACCATATTTTATTCTTACATAATTTTATCCACAAGACTATGCAAAGATTCATGGTATTATGCGATTTTAATCAAGAATCGGAAATCCTTATCAGACAAGAAGAAGAAGAAGAAGAGGAAGAAGAAGAAGAGGAAGAAGAAGAAGAAGAAGAAGAAGAAGAAGAGAAAGAGGAAGAGAAAGAAGAAGAAGAAGAAGTCTATATGTACTTATTCTCCCAGCATACAATGTTTAAAATTACAAAATATTTATAAATATTTATAAGGATTATTTTAATATTTCGCAAATTATTTTAATATTTCTGTAGTTTTAAATTGCATAGATCATAAATATTTATTATAAAATATTTGAAAATATTTGTAAATGTTGTAGTAAATGTTATGGAAATACTTAATCAGACATAATAATTCAAATAAAAAATACTTAATAGAAATATTTATTTATATGTATCATAAATATTACATTAAATATTTAATCTTTTAATAATATAATTTAAATATTTAATTTTTTAATAATAGTTTAAATAAAAGCTTTATATAAAATATGTATAAAATATTTATATAAAATTTCAGAAAATAAATAATAATAAATATTTATCATAAATATTTTGTGCTGTCTGGACTATATAGTGTTGTATTCTTTTCGGAGCCCGTATGGTCTAGTGTTAGCTGTCTCTGCTCAATGATAAGTATATCCTCTGAATAGTTGTTTCATTATTTTGGGAAAGACAGATAACAAAAGCTAATGGATTGGTATGACATCCTCCGCTGGTTTACCAGATTTCTGGATCATGATGACTTACTTTCCATTATGGAGGGTACATAGCTCTCCCAAAGTATGGCGTTACACAAGATAAGTAACATCTTCTAGGAAACTCTTTCAACAATCTGCCTATAATGAGATTATACTCTGGAGGCTTGTTATTATCGAAAACATTTTTAAGGAAGCATGCTTTCTCCCTTCCTTAATTTCTCTTCATATAGCATCTTGCCATCCCTAAGCGATCGAAATTCTAAATTTCCCCTCATCATTTGTAATTTTTAAACTCTTCCCATTTAAAAACTGTCGTAGTCTTGACATTTTTGTGTTATTAGAATTTTTATCTTAAAGTGTTACAAAGAATTTATCTATAAAATATTCATCGTACGTTTTGAGATACCCTGTATGTGTATAATCATGTACACATCCAGGATGTAAAAAGACAAGATGTACCATTCCCGAGGTATGCGCGGTAGGAGAATGAATTGTGAAAATTTGTTTGGCTATTCCAATATGCCAGTGCTATTATATGTAGGAAAGTGCATAGAGGTCAAAATTTTATGTTATTTAATAATAAATTTACGTAACACATCTAGTGTCTGCATTATTAGTATTATATATTTTCAAGTTTTACATTCTTTAAAACTTAAACAAACCTCTATTCATATTGATTAATTACTAATTTTTAATTTTTTTATCTGACTTTTTATAACAATTGTTCTTCCGTTTTCTATATACGTTGCGTTTTGTAGCAACACATCTTACTTATATGATTTATTTTTGACAAAAATTGTGTATTTGCATTACTCCGGTAGATAGTATTCCTAGTAGAAAGTTGTGCACAGAATATTTCTCGTCCCCTTATCTGCTGTCACTTTTCCCTCGCCTCTCTTTTTATGTCTGTTTACGCACTGTGCATTCTCTTTGAGTAATATAGAGGCGCCCGAGTTTCATAATGTAAAAATACAGACAGACGTATGCATAGAAATCCTGATGTTACATCTTGTCGACATTCGACCATAATATTTTCCTTCTTCGTAAGATTCTAAGTACAAGATTGCTATGTAAGTACCTCCGGCGTTGCTTTGTCATTTTTTTTAATCTGCTAAAGAAATACAATTAAGAAAAATAATACGTTTATATCAAATCTTGATTTATTCAACATACATCTTCGAACTAAAAATTATTTTTTAAAAAAATTAAACTAATGCACAAAAATATTTTTTTAATTTTTAAATTTTGCATTGCTCACAAAAATCTATTTACAATTGAAAAGATTTTTATTCGTTTCTTTTTAATATTTAATTTAAAAAAGAATCATACAATGAAAAGAATAGTAATATACAATATATTTAATTTGAACATTTATTACTTTTTACACATTTATTACTTTTTTAAATCATGAAGTTATAAAAAATTTATTTATATTTGTCATTGAAAATATTAAAAAGAGTAATTTAAAACTTTTGTTTAAGATTCAACAACTCATTAGATTTTCTTAGATAAAATAACTTTTATTTCAAGATTTTTTATGATCTTACTAAAAAAATAATTAATAAGTTTGACTTAGACACACACAAAAATATATTATACATTTTTTAATATCTTTAGTAACAACACACACATTTGTAGTAAAGATTATTCTTAAACTACAATAAATAAATTAATACGTAAAAAAATATATAAATATACTTTGATTTTTAGAAAGTTTTGCTCGCAGAATAAAGTTTAAACAGAATTTTATTTATTAAAGTGAGATGAGAATTTTATTTTCTTTCAGACAATACACGAGATGTGTATACATTTATTGATTTGATCTGTCTGGCGTTAATAGGTTCGGAGACGCGTGCGCTTTAGCCGACTTTTCAAACATTTACTTTTTTTTTTATAATCGCCGTCGCGTCGCGTCAGACGCAACGCCCGCGTCCATGACGAATCTTGACGGCAAAGACAATGTCGAATTCGCGTCATGAAGGATGGGTTAGGGGTAGGCGAAGGATGGAGCGAACTCGTGACAAAGGACCGTAAAGCACAAACACAGTCTATGGCACGAAACTCTGACTCGCGACGCGGGATGGGGGTGAAAATGCCACTCCGGGAGAGTTTGCGAGATACCGACGCGTACGAGAAGAGTGACAGCTGTAACGACGACGGATTACTCTTAGCCGAAACTCGCCATTTTCGCATCGATCACACTGAACCGTTCTTTAAACATTCTACTTTTAATTAGCTTTTAAACGGATGGTGACACTATTACGAGATAGCAGCGAGGCGTGAAAATATTATCCGGAATAGCGGAACGAAGAATAATTCAGCGTGTGTTAATTTATC
This sequence comes from Atta cephalotes, assembly GCF_000143395.1. Classification (NCBI taxonomy): domain Eukaryota; kingdom Metazoa; phylum Arthropoda; class Insecta; order Hymenoptera; family Formicidae; genus Atta; species Atta cephalotes. Next base: position 3,221,711 of record NW_012130088.1, read on the forward strand.
CCAATGGAATTAGTAGGGTCGCACCCTATGGCAAACACGCAGAAAAGACGGGATACAAGTAATAATACAAGCTGTATATTTCTAATTCATTTCCATTGATATTATTTACAGCAAATGCGAATCAGTATTCGAAGACTAGCGGTCGCGTATCGATTTTGATTAAAAATAATTCATCAAGTGACTTTAATCCATCCGGTTGGAATTAGCACCACTCTGCCCTGCAGCAAGGACTCGGAGAGGATAAGACAAGGCGGCCAGACCCCTTCGAGTTCTCTCCGAGAGCTTTCGCTTCGCTCGCAATTCGGGACATAGTCGCTTGCGAGCCTGAGGCAGGCGGCGTAGGCGTTTGCACGGCCTATACTACTTGGCGAATTCGAGTCTTTGGGGCTGAGGCTGCGACGCCGTGGCTCACGGTTGCCGGAAGGATGGAGAGAGAGAGAGAGAGAAAGCGAGAGAGAGAGAGAGAGAGAGAGAGAGGAGGGGAGGGGGAGGGGGAAGGGAAGGAGGAGGCGGTCGGGTGGGACGTCGACGTACGGTAACGAACACAGA
>NW_012130088.1:3222279-3227641 GCF_000143395.1 Atta cephalotes
GTACGGTACGGTACGGTACGGTACGGTACGGTACGGTACGGTACGGTACGGTACGGTACGGACGGTACGGTACGGTACGGACGAGAGAGAGAGAGTAGAGAGAGAGAGAGAGAGAGAGAGAGAGAGAGAGAGAGAGAGAGAGAGAGAGAGAGAGAGAGAGAGAGAGAGAGAGAGAGAGAGAGAGAGAGAGGGGCGGGGGAGGGAAAGAGAGCGCGTGGGATCGCAGTCGGAACACACAGACGAGTGGCGAAGGTGAGTCGAGCCGGGTCGGTCGATATCCAAGGCTACGCGTCTTCAAGGCGACCTGCTGACGTACGAACGAAACGCGTTCTCTGGATGTTCGCAAAGTTGAATAAGGATAAAATGATGACCTCTTGTACGCATTATATGCATAACAGAATGCAACCTAGACATGCTGAAGACATTTCATTTTCACGCTCACACGCTATAAGCATCACTTCATCCTTGTTATATAGCAAATATTAAATGAAGACAAATGATGTTTACATTCCTGTAAGCGTCAATACGGAACGCAACTTAAGTGTATATACATGTATTGTAACGTATTTTTTATATTTTATTTTAGATTATTGATTCTATTTTACTTATTAAATATCGTAGAAATAAATAGATAAAAATAAATACAATAAATAAACAGATAAATCAATTGTTTGGAAAATAATTCTTCGTGTATTTTTACATATTAATAATGTAATGTCAATATAATGTTGAGAAACTTATAATCTTATAAATGTATAACATTGGCTCATCTAATTTTTTCTAAAATTTTTTTACAAAAAAGATGGAAACATGGACTTAGGCTATTTTTTCTTAAAATCTTTACTGCATTCATGTAAGTATTAAAAAATATTTTCCTTTTTATTTTCAGAAATATTTTAAATTAGGTCATCAGTTTTCAACTTTGGACTCAATAAAAAATTTAAAAAAATCGCAAAACTTAGGTAGACCAGAGATACTTTATTTACTTATAACTAAAGATAACACAAAATAGTTGTTGTGTTTGAAGGAAAAAATGAGTGCGCTATGAAGAAATTATGAATTTTCGCATAAAACTTTCCATGATAAACCTATATAATTAGTTCTTTCACATCTGACTTTTTCTAACAGTAAGAAGAAAAACATATTTAATGTAATATCTTTTTTTGGGATCGCTGAATACGAAAATAAGATCAAAAATTTATAGAGACGTGATCAATATAAAGAATCAAATACTTTCAAATTCTAATAAAACAATATATTATATTATATTATATAATGGTAGTTTGCTATCGTTGAATATGAAAATGTTGAAACATAAAAAGACCAAAATCAATATATGATGAATATAAAAGATAAAACATTTTCAAATTCTAATGAAAGTTTATATCAAAACATATTCAGAGTTACTAAATACATTTTATTTATAAACAAAATAAAAAGATATGACAAAAGGTATAATAATAAAACTTCATAAAATCAAGAGATTTCAGTTTGATTTATATTGTATTTCCGTAAGTATTAAGTTGTTATATCTCTCCGTCACTGAAATACTAAAAGTTTTATATTTATATTTTATACAGAGCATATAAATAAAACAGAGCAGATAATATAAAAATGGCATTATCGTATCATATTATGATATACCATCATATTATCAGAAATTTATATTATATTGTGATATTCTCTTATCATATTAAAAATTTATGTTATATTGCCACTCGAAGATAATGATACTGACACTGCTTATCAAATCTCTTATGGTTCATCCGAGAATTTTTGTATCATTTCATATAACAATATAAATAATTTTTTAAAGAAGGAATAAGGTCGTTTTTGATTCCCTTACTAATTTCCATTAAACAATTCTGTTCATGTTGTACAAACATTAGAAATGTCAAAAATAATAATTATGTAAGAAAAACTCGATCCAATAAAGCGCTAATTATTTATTTTGACACTACGATACCTAGCCCTTTTCATGACTAATAAGTAAACTAATAAAATATTTTTGTTCATCGTATTACTCTGCTATCATAATAACATTTTAGATCTCTCTCGTCTCTAAGATGAAGACGAATGTAGCTTATAATAACAAAAATAAATTTTTTTATTACTTTTGACTAAAGATCCTTTATTTTACTAATATGTTGTAGCAAGTATGCATTATATATATTGTCTAGAAAATAAATACATTTACTAGATGTAGTAGATATTTTTATATTCAGTTGATAAAATCTTACATAAATACATAGATTATAATAGTACATTTATTAAATTTTACACTTTAGCTGTGGAATATATATTGCTCATTCTGACTTATATTTCATTTTAATTAAGATATATATAGAAATATATTATATATTAAAATGAGTAGTATATATACAGAAAAAAATTATATATATGTATATTTTTCTCTCGTAGAATTTTGATAAAATTGCTCTTGATATATGGATCAAAAGTTGAGACATATAAAGAGACATATAGATGATCATTAGAAATGCATCAGATATCTGGAAAATATCCGGTATTATCCGGTATTATACTTTTTTATTATCCGGTTGAACAGCATTAGTATTCGGCAATATATCTGGCTAAAATTTCATAAAAAAAGTTTGTATCATTGATGCAGAATTTTATTTCTTTTCAACTGAACTTTTTACATAGTTCATAATTTTGCATAGTTATGATGATTTATAGCGATAATCGAAATAGATTGTCGTCGGAAAATGCTGAAATGTTATTGTCCATCATAAAGAATTTATTAATATTAAACTTTAATTATTAAGTAATGTTAAAACTGTATTGCAAACAATGTCCTGTTCCACAGTTGATCAATTATTATTGTTATTTTTCTCTTTTTTTTTTAAATTTTAGAATTTATATCGGTTATCGGGAAAATGTTAGGTCGGATAATTGCTCTACCGGATATCCGGTGCGATTCTTTTTAGATATCTGATATTCAATAATTTTATCATCCGATATATTTCTAATAATCACTATTTATCTATAGATCCAAGTCTCCATACCGCATCAAGATTGTAATCGTTATAGAGGCTTCTGTTGTTTTTATTGTTTAAAAAAATTTTGTTCGCAATAATAGTTTATGTAAGAGAATGTATTGTCAAAGGATATATAAAATAAACGAAGTGTCTTAGACATCACGAATATAAATATACAACTGAATAATTATTATGGGCGACGATTCCAGTATGGTTGATATGGAGTACTCCATATACTGAATGATTCAATGTATGGAATACACTGAACTTCATATTTTTGTATAATATTTGGTCAGGGAGAAATTTAGAAATTAGAAATTATAATTTAGAAATTACAAACATACGAAAAAAATGCCACTGCATTGCTTGAAGGATGTAATGCAATTTTTACGTGACAGTCTCGAGATCAGAGATCTTGTACTAAAATACGTAAAATTTATTTGCATTCTTTTAACAATTCCTATATCAACTTTGTTCGAATGAAAGATCATTTTTATTTAAGACATTGAAAATCTTAATCCTAATCTTATCTTCGATCGACAATGAAAAACGTAAATCATATTGCGACATTATACATTTATCGAGAAATGATCGATAAATTAAATGTAGAGAAGAATCATTAATAATTTTATTTAAAAAAAATAAAATTAGAATACTTTTGCCATATAGAAAAGATATGTATGAGGAAATATATTTATCCCCCCATCCTCCTCTTCTCTCCCAATCTAACCTCGGGAACTCCATCACTGAAAAATTTTACTTCGCCGCCTCTAGTAATTATATCCTTAATTATGATTTAATTTAGATTCTCAATGCTTAAATACTGTTTTCGGTGTAAATTTGTATAAATACATATCCCGTTCTGTAAACTGTGCGCTGAAATTATATTCAGCCTTAAAACGCAATCATAAGCCGCGCGCGAACTGAAGTAGTTTCTAAAATTTTAAAAATTAAAAAATAAAAAACTTGTTTTTTTATTATAATTATAACTTTAATGCGGTATAGAGATTTAAATCTGTAGGTAATTAATAGTGATCATCTATTTGTAAATCTTATCTTTTGATAGGCACTCATTTGTGAAGAGTAATAAAAAAATTAATTTTTTCACACTGAATTATATTCATTTTCATCTAGGGGACGATAAATTTATGGATTGAGTTTTTTTTCATATAATAATTGTTTTTGACATTCCTATTAATTATATAATACAATTATATAATACTATTATACTATAATAATATAATATATTATATTATTAATATATTATATAATACTTTATATTATAAAAAGATTGTTTAATGAAAATCGATAAGGAACTCAAAAATAATTTTATTGATCCTCTTCCTTTCTTAATATAACAAGTGACCGTATACAGATGTCGTACTACATATGTGACCGTTGAAATTACAACACAGTTAAGATAAATACATGTTTTCGATGATTTTGACGTAGAGAATAATGGAGTACTTGCGAGTATCTAAGGAAAAAAATAATGCCGGCGATTATTTATCAATTACAGAAGTAAAAGTCAATATTTTTTATTTAAAGGATATTGACTTTAAATTACAATAATAAACATTTATATACAATATTATTAATATAAATTATAAACAAAAGACAAAAATTGATTTGGTATTACTCCGCGTGATGACGAATAATTTCGAACGATAAGGATTTGTTTTTAAAAATTATAATTTATAAATATTGATTATATGAATGCTAATTATTATAGTTTAAATATAAATTACAGAGTATTTTTGGAATAAAGACATTTATTAATTGATAAATAATTGACAGTTTTATTTAACTCTTTCCTTAGGTGTCAACAATTCTCCCATTCTTCTCTGTGTGTAGAGGAGAAGGTGGTATTATGTTGCCAGTGTACATATTATGGCCCCTCTTAATCTCCACCATTAAATGGCGAATTTTAGCGGTTACTTATAGAATAATTTGTTTAATAGCCGTTACACCATGATGCTAATATGCCAATATACAATAATCAGCATTTTTTATAATGCATTTTTATTCTCAAGCATTTCGTTTTTAAAGTACAGTTTATCATTTAATTACACATATTTCTTCATTCTTCTAAAATTTGATATTATCATACGAATATATACATATATATTTGAGTATTCTTTGTTATTTAATTGGCTGTATACATTTTGAGTTATGCAAAGTTAATGGCATTTCGCTAATGTGGCCTCCTAAGTAATTGTTGATTGCTCACGGCCTCTCTCTCTCTCTCTCTCTCTCTCTCTCTCTCTCTCTCTACTACTACTATACTACTACTACTACTACTAACTAACTACTACTACTACTACTACTACTACTACGTTACTATTACGTTATTATTACGTTAC
>NW_012130088.1:3227661-3232143 GCF_000143395.1 Atta cephalotes
GTAGTTAATTTTGTTAGTTAGTTAGTCAAGTTAAATTAAGGTCGATTCGTCTATATGTCGTCCTACGTAATTAGTTGTATTGTCTCTACGCCGTCTCTCTCTCTCTCTCTCTCTCTCTCTCTCTCTCAAAGATTTCATAAAATAATTATTCCACAAATCGATCAGAGCTCTGTTAATCTATAGTTTATGTTGCATGTACTATAGATTTTTAGTATTACGTAACCTACGTACCTGTATACGGAAGAAGTTATACGTATGTTTATATAATTTGGATACGTTTTGTACTTAATTCTTTTATTATTTTTGTAACCAAATGCTTTTTTAAACAAAATTAATTTTTCAAATCTATTTTTATGGAAAGCCGTCCTTGTTTCTCGTCGAACCATTACGCGTACTACCACATTTTTATAGTGTCCTAAATATTAAATGTAATTCGTAATTTTGAGTCTAGAGTTGATTGAACAAATAACATTTTGACAAACGTATTTGTTAAATTTTACATTTAAATATTGATTATTAATGAAGTTATTGTATAAAATGTAAATGTGATGTCGTAATAGCACCTCCTTCTCTATCAATACGCAAAGGAGAGCGTGAATAAACAAGGATGAAGAATGATTGGGAGTCCGGGATGTCCGTCTCGGTTGAGCGCCACTGAGGTCTCGCCGATTTCCCCTCCCTCCTAGTCGTCCTGCACCCACTATTGGCCCCGCTGGCTGGCGCGTCTCATTTCTCGCTGCCAGTGGCTGGCTGCTAGTCGGTGGCGGGCGCTCATAGAGTATGTATCGTTTATTGCGCTCGAAGGCCAGCATTCTTCTTCCTCCTTTCTCATCGTCTCTCGCCTTCATGTACGTCATTCGCGCGTTCGTATCACGACGATAGTGATCTACAGCCTGACATTACGCGACGCACATCGTCGGCACGTGCCGGCGTCGGAGTCCGGAGATCGGCCGTGACGATTCGAATTTTTCGGAGCACACACGACGTCACGACTCACGACCCCGGATCGGCGCGCTCCACTCTCGCTCCTCGCATCGGTGCGTTTGTTTTGACATGTGTGTAGGCTGCCATATTGGATTACCGCATCGCTGCTGTTGCTGTCGCCGTCGTAGTCGTCGTCATCGTCATCATCACCGCTGCAGAGCACCCGGGCGTGAGACACGACTTTCGCGCTAAAAAAAAGGTGAGGAAGAACGACGAGAGCGCGCGCGCGCGACATCGGCGCGACGACGCGTCGAGGCGTCGTCCTCCGTCCTCTACGTGTACGCACGTAAACGAAAGTACGGCGTTTTCGGGCTCGCTCAATAACGAGCGTCGTCGTCCTCGTCGTCGTCGTCGTCGTCGTCGTCGTCGTCGTCGTCGTCGTCGTCGTCGTCGCCGCCGCCGTTGCCGAAGCGCGCTTTTTTTCATCGCGTTCCCTATTCGGCGCGAGCATTCGACGCGTTCGACGATATGTACGCGCGTTTAAATCGAGGTCTCTCGCTAGCTTCTAGCGTGTGTCACGCTAATGATATCAGATTTTGATTCGATGTACATCGAGAATCGATTCTTTTTCACACTCAAGAAATTGTCAGCCAATTCTGAGAAATTTGATTTATCATCGCTTCCTTTTTAGTTAGAATCGAGGAGAGATGATAGAGATAGTTTTGCAGTACCGTATATCCAGATACGATGAATGCTAAAGTCACGTTATTTAGTGGAAAGTCGAACTGCGCATGCGCAGTTTTGATTTTTCATTAAATAACGTGACTTTAGCGTTCATCGCATCTGGATATACGGTATTGCAAAAATTCCCCAATGTGATCGTCAAACGATTGAATATATGATAGATTATCTTATCTGTAGAACCAACCAATTACATTCAACATGTCTCTCCACGAGAATCCCATCTAGAAATCGAGACAGACAGCAAAAAGCTGTTCATAAATGGAAAGAAATAGCTGACAACAATTATACGATAGACGAATGAATAGGATAAAAAGAAATATCCACTTATTTTTATTTATTGCGCTACATTATTCTTCCTTTGAAAGTCGTGCTTTCTTCTCGTATTTTCTTTTTTGTTCTTTGTGTTCAAAAATATTTTGTTCAATAATAATTGAAAATTGTGTTCAATAATAACAAGCTCAATATAACTCGATTCTTTGGAATCAATTATAAAAATTGTGGCCTCAAAAATAAATCGATTCTTAGGAATCGATTTATTTTTCAAAAAATGGCATCACTAGATCACTAGCTTTTTGTGGAACGAGAAGTGGAGCTGAGCGAAACTTTTCATCGCGCGATATTCACGGCGAGACACCGAATGGATTGCAATTTACACCAGTTGCTTCTAACAGTCTTCCATGATTTTCGTGCGTAGATAGATATTAATTTATTACGTGCTCCAGAATGGCTCTGTAAACTTTGGCTCTGAGAAAAGAACCAAAAATACGAGAAAAAGCTGTAATAAAACTGATAGATAAGCACAGAGGTTTATAGAACTGAAAAGTGTATTTGCAAAAGTGCATTTGTTTACATATAAATATAATAATAAATACAATAACACTTCCAAATTCAACAAACAAATTGATAGTTAAAAAGAAAGATATATGTTAGAAGTCGGCACGATAAATAATTAAATAAATAACCGCGTTATTTATGTGATAAAGCTCGAAACAATTGAAAAGTACAACAGGAACAGGAAATAACAGATTTCAACCTATCAGAATATGTGGTTTCTGATAGGTTGAAATCTGTTATTCGGGTGACTCAGCCGAAGATAATTATAAAATTTTATTTTAAAAGCGCTCGGAAGAGTTGTGACATGGAAATGAACTGATAAGATATTTCGCAGGTAAATAGGCATTTTAAATTTTAACATCAAGCTGTTCGAATAGTATAGTTCATTTTGAAAGTACATAGTTTCAATTTATATACATATAAACATTGCAATAATAGGACTTTCAAATTCAACAAACAAATTAACAGTTTTAGAAAAAAAAGAGCGTTAGAAATCGGCGTAAATAATGCGCAAATTGCAATACAAACACTTTAATAATTGAACAACATATGAAATTAAAGTCGCAAATTTTAATTAGCCGGATAATATATAAATGTGTACGTTTTGACTTCATTATCAACACATAATTAATAATTAGAATAAAAAACCATCATAAAAGATTCATATCAATCATTCATGTGAATTGTCGTGTATTGTGCTACGATCTTATGAATGAGGTAAAAAATTGATTTGAATTCTTCAAAGGAAAGAAATGTTGATTACCACAGTTACAACATTATACGGAGTCACTTCAAATTCAAGTTCACAGCATATCATTATACATAACGTATAATGTTCAGAAGTCATTAATTAATAATAATTAATATAAATAGTCAGGTATAAGTCACAAATTAATATAAAATAAATTAACAATATGAACATAATTAGATTAATACCAAGATGATCCATATTGATTGGCAACTAATGGGCTTACAAATAAATATTATTAAAACGATCTATTTAGACGCAATATTTTTTTTAACAATTACTTATTCCTTTTTTATTAATTTGAAAATTCTTTCCCAAAATTAAAATATACGCATTAATACGCATCTGTGAAGTTTATACTAAGAACGAAAAAAATTTTTTTAATTGAGATTTTTATTATTCTTGATTAGAGGTTGAGTTGCCTCCTCTTATTTGTATTTTTACGTAAAAATAAATTTTTAGTGCATAAATGAAAATAAGAGGAATAATCTACAATGGCTTTGACATATGATATCAAAGTCATGATTCCAAGCAAAAAATTTTTCAAATTCAATTCAAAAGATTTTTAGCCGTCAGTCGGACACCTTAGATAGAATGCATAAATAAGAATGCAAATGCCGACAGTACCGTAACTTTCAAACCTCTTAACTCGAAAAATGTACTTAATGAAAAAATACTTTATTATAGCGTTTTAGAAAACTCTTGAAACAAACTACAAGAATATGCAGTAAAAAATGGGAGATTCCATTCAAACAAGTTTATGCAACCTTGACCTGATCTTAAGGACATCTTTTTAAGGTCAACGAAGGTCACCATCTTCTTTTCCTCTTGAAATCATAAAATTTTTATTTGAAAGATTTGAAAAAATATTTTTTTATCCTGAGATATTTGCGTATATTAATTTAAATGATTCCATGTGTGTATGTGTACATATACATTATACATATATTTGTTTTTATGTGACAAAACCTTGTTGAGTTTGTGCATTTTGGCTGAATCTATGAGATTCGTGTATCGAGTAGTTCCAGATGCATTGAAGTTCAGTGCTGCTATTTTTGATGATTACGGGTTAAGAGAACGAGAGAAGTGAATGCTCTCTTTCGCGACAGTGGTAACTGGAATTCGTTCCAATATAACCCCCTTGAAAGAGAAAGGAGAGAGGAGCGAGAAAGAGAGAGAAAGAGAGAGAGAGAGAGAGAGAGAGAGAGAGAGAGAGAGAGAGAGAGAGAGAG
>NW_012130088.1:3234777-3240619 GCF_000143395.1 Atta cephalotes
AGAGAGAGAGAGAGAAATATTTATTAAACGCTCCAAGACGTAATTCTTTCAAACACACTGTAATTTACATAAATTGACTAGATACAAAAAAAGAAAATTTAATAGAGGGAGAGAGAATTGATATTTATTAATCTTCGGGGTATAATCCCTTCAAGTGCACAATAATTTATAAAAATAATATATATCTTGACTAAATACGAAAGAAGAAAATTTAAGAAACAGAATGAGAGATAGGGACGGAGAGGGAGAGAACTCGTAATACACTCAGCTTACATAACGCAATTACCTCGGTGATTTGTAATGATGATGTGAATCACACCTCTCGCTCAGATGCGAGTCGCGCGCAACGCACACATTGGCTGCGGCGGATGTTGACGACGTATTATAGGAGAATAAGTGATATCATTCACGAAGGCACGACTCTTGGTGGACGAGCTGCGTTTCCCGCTGTGCGTCATTCTACACGTATCGAACGAATTGATAATTATCTTGTAAGCAAACTGTTTATATGTAGAAATAAAACTTGATTGTTGTATCGTGAAATTTGGAGACGTGTTCTCAACTTAATTTTTTGGATAATCAAATACGTACACACAGAAAAACATCATTCTATTGCCAAGAAAAACAATTATTCATTTTATTTTTCTTCTTTTAAGTAACAGTTACTTTCAATCAAAAATATTTTCTCGCTAATAGTCTTAAAATGTATTTATCTCAAGTTTTAGATAATACTCAATATCAGGTACTCAAAATAAGAATTTATTCTTATTTTGAAGTATATTATAAAATTTTATCAAAGAAAAGTCAGATTTGATTAACTTGAATATTTAATAATATATTGATGTAAGAAAATTTTATTTGGTCAGAAAAATTTGGTATATTTCAATTCTATACAGATTTAGGAAAAGCGAAACTAGTTTAGAAACAAGAAATTTTTTTCTTGTTTGAAGTAATTCATATTTTCAATTTAAATAAATGTTTATTTTGGGATCAAATTGTGCATGCAACATGACTTTTATATTATTCTATAATGGTGTTTTTTCATATAATATTTATCTTAATTATTTTGAATTAATAAATATCAGCATATTATTTCGTTTCCATATAATCTCATCAAATAATAATATGAAACTGTCATCATAAAATTAAGAATGATTACAATAGGAAATATATTGTTAGCAATGACTCGATCACAAGCGTGGCGATTAGCTCAGCGTAAATGTATTAAGTTTATCATTCTAAGGGATCGTAGGTTCAAATCTTGCCGGCAATGCGATGTGTTTTTTAATAATTACTTGTAATTAATAAGAATATGAGTATGCGAAACAGTAAAAATATAAATTAAATTGGAAAAATAAAAAGCAATAATAACAAAAAAATTATTTTTTTCGTTAAGATATAATTGCAATTTTCTTATTACAAGTAAATATGATATTTGATTGAAGTAAAGGAAGAATTCTTCTTAAGTAAATCGAATTTTTTATTTAATTTAATATTCTTGATTGAAAATATTAAATTTTCTAGAATTCAGAATATACTTTGAGTAAATCGGATGCTTGTGATGAACTTAAAATAGATTTGCAGATATATGAAATACTTTTGAAATACTTGGAAGAAGTCAGTATTATTTGTGTACAATATATATTTTTCTGTGTGTACGCTCGAATCTCTATCGTGCTAAAGATTTTCCTCACAAAAAAAAACTTTCGCCGGTAAATTTCTGATTTAATGGTATCGATTTAATGGTATCAAGTTAAAAGGGAAAAAAAGAGAGAAAAGAAGACGCTGGTCTAACAATAAATGCAACGATCGATTAACGTGCAAACGAGAGAACGAAAGAAGCTTTTCTTCATCATGATTTTTTTATATCGATTTGCATGCAGTTAACGCTAACATATTTTTTTCCCTTATGGGGCTTATCCAACGGATAGAAATAAAGGAAATCGTAAGCGAACAGGTTACGATCGTGGCTTAAAATTAGACTTGGTACACACAAGCGTACGTCCGATTCATTTGCGACGGGTCGTATTCATGTTTCTTTCCCGTGGTCACTCCGTTTCACTATGGGAACAAAGGAAAGCCAACGAGCCTGAAAGCGAGACGGAGAGGAAGAAGTAGAGACATGTAGTACGTACACAGCATGCGCTCGTTTCGTGCGTGACGAAAGGGCGCGAAAGGGTCGCGAAGACGCAGCTGTTCACTCGGGGTTCATATTTGGATTTTAAGTATAAATTCGTTTGCCCGCCACGTAATCCCGTAATCCCTATAATCAAGCCGTCATAAAAGGTTTCGGCGTTCACACGTTTCGCCTGGTCGTGAATGCAAAAAAGGCGAAATATCGCAATGTACAGAGAGAGGATACACATGTAATATTATGAAGAAAAATTGTAGAGAGTAATATTACAACTAATAAAAATATTCCGGCTACTTTTGCCGAATTTCTGACAAACTTCACTTACCTGAAAGTATAAAGTATCGTAAGTGTAAGGTAAAAATATATAACAGTAAATCTATCAAGTAATTATTCTTATAGTAAAGTAAATCATACTATTCTCAAGACTGTAAGCGCGAACAACTCGAATTTTAGACACTTGTATTTACTACACAGTAAAGTAAATTTTGTCAGCGCTAAGGCAAAAAATACTTGTCGATAAAATTAATTCTATGTATGGTAATTTATAGATTTATTTTATTTACAGAATGTATAAAGTACCTTGCAGTGTGACTATATACTATATAACGATCGCTCATTTATGAGAAAAGTAAAGTAAATTTTACACAAATGGACGTCTGTCCTTAAATGGGCCTGTCAGTTCTATAAAATTTACTAAAATTCTAACGCATATTACATTTTTTCTCCATGGGAGAATAGGAATAGGAGATAAGGAATACATTACGTTATTTTCGTAAAAATTGATCATTATCTCACATATCATTGTTTGTCTTCGCTGTTCGTAAAGATAAAATTTTATTACTTTACTTGAATTTACTCATTGGAATTTTGAGATGTGTTCTCGACTTATTTTATGTCAGTGTATCAGTGTATCTCTACATGCTGATCTGAACTATTGCACAAAGATTTTCTCACGAACTTTTGAAAGGTTATGTTACTATACTTAATACAGAGGAATTAATGTTTGAATTACATAAGCTGAATTAGAGAAAGTATTATATATACTTCACTATCGTTTACAAATTTGGGAATGCTTGCGATTTTTTCGTATCTCACGAAAAGTTAAGTATATCGGTGATAAATTGCAGAGAAATTTTTGAAAATGCATTTTAAAGAGAAGAGATAGACCTGTATTTTTACTTTTTAATTTTATTTCTACGATATTTCGTTCGTTTCCTAAATTACATAAAATTGAAAATTGATATATTTCCAATATTTTTGTTGTTGTGTTACTTTGAAGAGCTTTAGCTTGATGAAATATCATTGAACAAAAAATCAATGAAAAAAATTGTTGCCATGATTTTTCACAATAACTAAATTTCTTATATAAAAATCTTCAGAAAATATTTTTTACAAAATGTTTTTTTATAAATCGTTTTTATAAAATGTTTTTAATGAAATTAGAGAATTTATAGAAAAAAAGAAGAGAAAAAAATTTATGTTACTGTGTTCTCGATTTACATTTCTTCTTTTTTGAAGATCTTTTTAACTTAACTTTTCGTGAAATGTGAAAAAATAGTGAAATTATGAATGGTAGCGTATTTAGGATGAATAAACAATATCTTTGTAATTTAATGAAAATGTTATGAATGGCGAAAAAGCTGCAGGAAAATAAAGATTATAAAATGACTAGAAAAAGACACGATATAATTAACCAAATATGTGCATTTGCTTTATGTCATGTTGATTAAACTATTAATTTCATGTAACGAATTTTAATAGTCATTTTCAAGTAATAAATTGCTAAGTCGCGTAATAAATTGATAAAGTAAGTGAGGAATATTTTAATTCTTTCATACCTTCGGTTTTTCTAAAAGAGAGATGATTTAATATGAAGACGGTTTTATAGGTTTTTGAAGGCGTTTATTTTAAATTTACTATCAAAATTTAAAATCAAAATGGTGAATTCAAGACCATGAAAAGCTGAATTATCGGTACATTTCAAATAGCTTTCAAATTTTATTTTTTAAATATATATTATATTGTTACGCGCGCGCGTGAAATGCGTCCTATAAATACATTCACACACTATTATTTAATCTAAAATGTATTTAGAACAGTAAAAGTTCTCTAAATGAATGTGGATTGCGCATACTTCGATTACATTATATATAATAAACTATTATAATATTTATCATAATAAAGTAATCATATTTAAATAAGATTTTTAAGTTTAATATAATTAACATCAATTCTATGATTTTTCAACATAGTATCTATTATTCTTCACTATTAAAAAGTTTGATTTTTAAAAAAGTTTAGATATAATAATTATATTTTGCTAAAAATATTATTTCAAAGTGTGCGACTCTTTTACATGTAGGTTGAATCTTGTTTAAAACAAATCAAGATAAAATCGATAAGATTACTTGTTTAACTTTTCGTGAACCAGGTGGAAAATCAATATATCTCACATCCCATGCTTATCATAAATATATTATAGTTTAGTATGAGTGGTAACAATGCACTGCAGTTGCACGAAACTGGCAACATGCGCGCGTACTTTTTAAGAAGTTATAGAAATTCATCTTGCTAAGGTATGTCACACTCCACCTGATTCCCGAAGAGTTCAAAGTTATGATTTTTTTTTCGTAGGTAAAATATATGTCTCGGAGAGTCTACGAAAGGGTTAAGAAGAAGAAGATAATTCGCTAACATCGTTATGGACGGGACAATGAAGTTGCCAACAGTAGCTAGTGTTTCTTTTGAGTTCTATAAAAGTTTTACAAAAGTCACAGATGGAGACAATTCACATCTCGAAAGATTGTGAGGAGACAAAATCCATGTTATTCCTCTACTTTATATTATTCGCTCTCCCTAACCGCAACAACTGAAAGTTTTATGAGAAATGCGAGATAGGAATCTATAATGAAGGATACATGATTATATAATCGTTAACATTTAATGTATTTCATATAATTCTGTAATACATCGAAAATGCACATGAGAGAAAGATTGATTTTAAACGCATACACTTTTTATATGACGTGCGTTAAAATCGTATTCTTGGGATTATTCCTAAACATTTTATGTGCAATATCTTTGCTGAGATAATAAAACGGAAATATATATACCTATATATGCATAGAATTAGCTCGAAAGAAGCAAGAGTATCTACCATCGATATTTTCGTGTTTCTCGAGTGTTGCGCAAACGTTGCTCCTATAACATCCCTCTTGCAAAAGCAACATAAAAACATTGAACGTGACCCGATTCATTCAGGTTATTCATAGCGACACACAGGATAAAGTCTTCCGATGTAGTGTGTCAAACGCATATTCGTGCACGACGTACGTGTGCCTCGACGCCTTGACTGAATAACAGATTGAGGATGACGTAAGCTTGTAAGAGATCCAAAAGAGTTAATTTTTTTTCATCGTCGATTATCGCCTAAACGATATGCCTGCCTATGTCTAACTTCATTTTATCGTCTTTAGACTATAAAAGATAATTTGATCTTGGCGTTATACAGTTTGGCAATGAAAGAATTATTTGAATCTTCATCAAAATTTAATATGAAGTTACATATTTGATTTCATTAATTTAGTTTTTAAGAAAAAGACCTAATTAATAGGAAATGCTGGAAATTGAAATTTCTCTCGGTTATATTAAAGTTTCTCCTTTCGTTTCTCTCTTCCTCTCCTCCTTTTCCTTTTCTCTCTCTCTCTC
>NW_012130088.1:3245303-3254191 GCF_000143395.1 Atta cephalotes
TATCTAAGTTAAGTCATCGCAGCGTGTATAATATAGCGTTTTTTAACAAAAACTGACAAATAAATTTTTTGCAAAATGTCCCATACTCGTGAGAGAACAAAAAGTTCTCCGCTGCTCCGCCTCCATTCTCTCGCCCAATTCCCCGTGGCTTGCCTTAGTTGTACGCAAGTCCCGCGGTCGACATCTGTTCCTATTACCTTCTGTCGTTAATTGTTATTACACTTACGACACGGTGCACGTTACTCCTAGTGACGGCCATTAAACTTTCCCATTATATTATTGCCGGTCGATGGCGGCAATGATTCGTGGCTTTTTCTCGGTCGACGAGCACTTTTAACTGTGCGAACACTTACCTAGAAGCGACGATTTCCCGGTGCTAAAAGCATGATTTACATACGCAACTTGATTAAAATGTAGCCGCGATCAAGCATAATCTCCATGATTCTCCCTGAAGCGTTGCGCCGTCGTTGCTAACCGGTAAATCGCTAAGGGCATTGTGTACAAATTTGGGGCATTACTGGGCATTACTGGAGAGAATTGTGTGAATAAGCGATATGAAATTATGCAACTAGAACATTACAACTGGGCATAAAAATTGAGCATTATTTGGGCATTCGATATCATCCGGCATTAGGCATTGTTCACAATTTTGATCAGCGGTTTATCCTCCGCCGTTAACGCTTTCAGAAATAAATAATTGACTGCGGGCAGATGCTTTCGCGTATACACAAATGTCCGCGTTAACTAAAACGCGCGCGTTTATTTTTGGTAGCATCTTTAGCGGAGTGCACGTCTTTACGCGACGGCGTCTTTCTCTCTAGATTATTATTTCTCGTATTTTTATATCCATCAATCATCTAGCGAAATAATATAGTGTATAAACATACTAGATATATTTTATAATTTATTCGCGATTGCATGAGCACATTTTTGACATTAACAGAATAACTAAGTCTCCATCAATTATCTCTAATCATCATATAGAAAAGATAATTTTAAATGAGACAATGTGAAAATTTTGGAAAACCTTCCTATAATAAGAGGTTAATTTCGGAAATGATACATATTAAAAGGCAAAAACATGGAATTAATAAACAAAATGATACGGATTCATTGCCGGAATTATATTCGAACATCATACAGTCTCTTTTCCCTTCTTGTTTATTCTTCCCTTTCCCCTTCCTTTTCTATTAGTCTCCTTTTATTGTTGTGTTGCAGTATGTTACTGTTTTAGTTACTCTTGGTTGAGAGACGCTACATAGTCTTTGCACATCTTCCTTCTGATTTGGTCAATTATAAGATAGGAATTCATAAGTGACTGTTATTATTTTTTCTTCTTTCAATGAAAGTGTTCAATTAAAGATAATTCACATAAGAAGGTATTTATACAATATAATATATTGCTAATACACAGTATGTGTATAACTGTGTAATTTCATTATACAGTTGCACAATTATATGAACTTGAACTGTTACGGTTACTTTCTGAGGTCTCTTTATAGATCCTTTTATGATTTATTTTTACCTTTTTGTATTATAATACTTAGAGTTTTATAACTTATTTTGTTTTATTTTTGTATTTTTGACTCCCTTTTGTAGCCCTTCTTATAAATTTGACTTTATTTATAATTTATATTATATTGAACTATACACATTACATACTTAAAGAAGAGTCTTGGTTACATTTACAAATATCAAGAAAAATCTTGATATTTGTGGCTGTATGATATTTGTAACTGATAAAATTGTAAATGATAAAATAATTATGAAGCTTCGTTTTTATAATTATTATTCTTATAAGGTTAGTAATAATAACATTGATCAACACTATTTTTAAAGTAAACGAAATTATTTCTGGGTTTAATATTTTGATTACCATTGAATTGTTTTGAATATGGTCCTAAAAATGTAAAATCAAGTTTTTGAGATATTCTAATCTAAAGAAAAGTTTAGATTTGAGAAAAAAAGATTCATTTAAAGATTATGCATTAAAAATTGTTTATTATATTGTTGATTCTACGAAGCCTTTAAAAATCTAGAAAACAATCTGATTAATTTTATTTTTCTAATTTACTTAATTAATTTCATTCTGTAATAGGTTTTTTAATTCATTTCCTCTTTGCATTACAGAACGGTCTATTTGTGGATCAGACATGGAACCTATCACAACGATTGCGCGGCACAGTTAAGGTAAAAGATCTTTATGTTTCATATAAGAGTATCGTGCGCTTTGATTAATATAACTAATTAATAATAAGTGAAAAAATGACAATACAGATAAATCCTTCGCAATGAATATAACAAAGCGTAGCGAAAAACCTGTAATTATTGGAAGAATTTCGTTAAAAGTATCGTAATATTTTATGTTATATTGCAACCTCTTAAAATTAACATTTTAAATTTTTAAATTTATTTTATATTACTAAATTGACTTTGATCTTTAACCTCTTTATAGTCAATTGATTTGATTTTGCATCGATAGAGTTAAAATCCTTAAATATCTATTGTATAAAACGAAAATTGAAAGAGTTAAGTCATTTTTGTGAAATCTTGCAAATGGACGAACGAATGGACGGACCAACACTGTGAAATCATAAAGTAGTTTACTACAACATTTAATAAGCGAAGAAGTACAGGCTTTATTTGGTCGAAATTGATTTTTATATAATATTTTTATGTGAATTTTACAATTTGCATTTTATGCAAGCTGTGCTAATTATTTTTTTAAATATTATAATTTATTATCTATACTAGAGATTCATTTTTTTTATTTTGATTATTTTTCTAACATTTTTATATTCAAAACGCTTTTTAGGCTTTCACGGATATTTTTATGTTCACTTGATATCTCTCAAATGATATCAATTAAACTAAATAATTTCAATGGATAATATATTCAAATTTGATGTATATTACAACGTACTTAGATTCTGAAAGAGTTAAAAGTAGTATTTTAGCATAATGTTAGCACCATGCAAACTAGCACAAAAAAAATTGAATAATACACAAAATAATGGGCTCTGATCTAAAAATAACTTTTTTTTTCTATTTTGAACGTATTTTTCATATTATAATTTTAATATTTTTACGCACAATGTACAAATCTAGCGCAATTCAATATAATTCCCAAAATAAATTAATTCTAAAAGTAGAGGGCTACTTTGTATAGGCGATCCACAGCAATGTGAAAAGAAAATAAGTAGCAGAAAAATAGAGGAAATAGTAAATTAAAGTATTTGACAGCAATGTAGGAGAAAACGATTCTAAATTTGACAGATCGGTGTAGGATAAAGAAACCGAGTGTCAGAACTGTTTGCCGTAATGTTTGGAATTTTATTTGTCGATCTTGAAACATACTCCTAAATTAAAACTACAGCATATCACAATATCGTGTATCACAAATTAAATTGACAAACAATTTAATAATATTGAACATTTGTTTAACTGCCCCTCCCCAATTAACCAAATCTTAATGAATAAATTGTATAATAATGCGCTATTTATGCGCTCTCAAAATCCGCAAAAAAATGTTTGCGCTCATTTCGTTTAGCTAAAAAAAATTTTTTGTGGGGGACTGAGTAAGCTTTTAGTCAGTCCCTCCACGTGTTAATAACAAGCGATTTAGAAAATCAAATACACAGGATTAATGCACCATTTGTGCGCTTTCATATTCACATAGTGTGCCTTCCAACAAGCGACACAGATGGCACGATTTGACACAATGGATCATTATATCCTTATTGTTTACCAATGTTACATAGCGTAATTTTCCAATTTTAAATGACTTAGGGATGAATACAACTGTTTGCTCTAAAAGGGAAGTGCCTTATAAGGGATTCAGTCCAAAAATTGAAACTATGTGAATAAAAGCGCATAAATAATGCATTAACCTTGTATTTGATTTTTCAAATCGATTATTATTAACACATGGAGGGGGGAAAAGCTGACTGACAGTCTACTTAGCTTCCCACAAAAAAAATTTTTTTTTATAACTAAACAAAATAAGCGCAAACATTTTTTTTTGCGCATTTTGAGAGCACATAAATAATTATTTTTTACATCCCGATAAAATTCTCTCTTTTCTTATTACAAATATATGATTTATACTTTATCTTTATTTTATCTCTAGTTTAATATTTCGGTTTTGATATTGTATTTTGTTCCTATTTTATTTTTATTTCGAAACTTTATCATATCTTTTATATATTGTAAAATTCTTTTCCCTTTGTTAGGAGGGCATATTTAGTTCCTTTATTTAAACATTCAAACCAACAAATAGCTCACGTTTGTATACCCTTATGCATCATATAGATAAAGAATATCTATTCTACAATCTTTTCTTTTGAAGGCCCTTTTTCTAAAACTAACTATTAAACAATAGCATATATGCCTAATAATTAAGTAGTATCATATATTAAGTAATATTATATATATTATTAAGACCTTCCCGAATGCGAGGATTAATATTTTTATTTTTTCCTTTTTTTTTCTTTTTTTCTTTTTTTCCCAATAAAATTAAAATCAATTTAAAATTTAGAATATATCATTACTTCGCCTCGCATAAGGATGTTAATTAAGAAAATCAAATTTTTATTCTTAACATAAAATCTAGATTCGTAGTGTCGAGAGTAGGGCTTACGCTGACCCTTATCTTACTGTCTTATCTTAAGAAAACAAGTGCGAGAATAGGTCTTATCAAATCTTGAAGAGTGTTGATTGGTCCTCAGAAGAGGACCCTCATTGTCAAAATATAAAAGAACTGCAAAAGGTAGTCAGTCAGTCAATAGAAAAATATAATAATCTCGGAATAGAGTCCGACAGTCACCCTCGCAAGGAGAAATTATATTCACACTCCCCTCATATAAGTTATCTCACGTTTTTTTTCTCGATATATATATATATATATATATATTGGGTTGTCCGTTCCTGCCAACTAACCTATATAATTTAATAAATGTATACCATACTAAAATTTAAATCTTCTGCGTTTCAATTTTCCTTCAAAATCGGCACGAACTTTCCGGACAACCTAATATATACATATATATTATATATAATTATTATTTCTTTCTTTTAAAAATTTAATAAATGACAGTATTAATTTATTGGATCAATTTCAATTTCATTTAAAGTCGGTCCGCGTGAGCTCCCATATAATCTTTGTAATCCTTGCGAGATCGGAATCTAAATTTCTCCTACAAATTATTATCCATTCTTTCCTTGTAATCATTTTCAATCATCGCAACAACCTGATCTCCGATCCTCGGGTAAATTGCATTAAATGCATTGACCTAAAAAACGGAGGAACCTCAACCTTTCTACATCGATACTTAACAGGGGGATGGGCAGCCATTAATATTGATGTTAATTTGCATCTTAAAGGAAAGCATTGTAAAAAATTCATTTGGAATTGGAAAAAGTATTGTTTCAGAGTTCGAACCCTCTCTATATTCTATGACGTATGTCCTTATCAATTCGGTCACTAAGACATGTAGTCATATTTATCACAAGACATTGGAAAAATGTGTTTTTCAGGCGACATAAATAATAACAAAAATAATAGTGCAGTGCAAGTGAAAAATCGATATATATATATATATATATATATAAAATAATAATAATAATAATAATAATAATATAATAATAATAATATAATCAATATAATAACAAAAATAAGCAAAGAAATAACGGACTTAATTCTTGCGTTAGTATTCAATCTTTACATTAATACTATTTTTGCGTAAATTTTTACAATTTTTTACAATAACAATAATTAATTTGTATTTGCATTTATTTGGATCGTACGATTTTTCTACTCTTGCGGTTTTTTTACATGACAATATTAGATAAAATTATTACTGCAAGTACGTATAAATGTCAACAAGAGGTTGAGCTAGGTAAGTGTAACCTACACACATTATGATTTGCGCGAACGCGTTAATTGCGGGTCATTGGGTCAAACTAATGATGGTTCACACGTTTCCACCTGTGCACCATATTGCGCTTCGAGAAACGATTTCTCAATGCGCTCTAGTTACAGAGCCAGTGAGTAACCATGTTGCGAGCGTCGGTTATTATTAGTTCTGAACTTGGCGAAGTTAAGAAAAGAAAATTAATATTACAATATAATAAAAAATACGAAAATGTAATCAAGCTCATAAATATAAAAAAATATAATAACCTTTTATGGACAGAATTATTTGCGTTTTGAGATGAAATGATCCATATATATAACATAATCATGTTAATAAAAATCTCTTTCGTTTTTATTAACATGATTAAGTTACATATGGATTTGAGGGATAAACCGTTGATCAAAATTGTGTACAGATTTGGGACATTATTAGGCATTACTTAAGAAAATTATGTATTATAATAAGGCATATATATTATGAAGTTATGCATTACTAGCATTAATGGGAATTATTAAAACATTAAAATTGGGCATTATTTGAGCATTAGTAGACATTGGTGTATATAATTTTGATCAGCGGTTTACAAATGCTTATGAATGGTTGATCCTTCATAGACATAAGGACTCAGCTTTTTATATGTAGAATCGAATTTTGGTTGTTTTTTGATGGTTTTTGATGTCTTAAAAATGGTGATTACAGCGGAGTCCTTAATGAGCTATCGTCAAAGAATTTTTGAAACAAACTTCAATTGCCAAAGCACAAAAGATTAAAACTTTTTTCTGTTTCCATTGATTAAGATTTTTAAGGTTGCTAAATACGAATTTACAATCATAATTTTGAAATTCACAATGATGGCTAAATTTTTGATCAATTTCTAAATAATATTTTTGCACAAGGTTCAAAAAACGGGAGATTTTGTCGCTTAACATGAATTTTTAGTTATCGAGATTAGTTAGATTAGTTATCGAGTTAGCGAGATTCGGGTATTAAATCCAACATGGCGAATGAAATATGATCAATGCATCCCTAAAATCTTCAAATTGTGATATTTTTGGATGTCAATGAGTAGATACTGATTTTTTGGATTTTTGATTATGCGAATTATTATAGTTATTCCTCAAAATTCAAGATTCATCATCTCGCCATTCTGTGTTTAAAAATGTTAGGTTGCAGTTATCAAAGAATTATTAGTTTACGAGATATTTTATCACAATTAAACATTAACTTGGTTTATTTCGAACAATAAAGATTGTTCTATAAATTACATACAATTTATTAGCTTACTCTATATTATAACAAACTTGTTTAGTCTTCATTAGTGTTAAATTATAAATTACAATTCTTTAATCCCTCTTTTTAATAATAATACACGAAATGATACGAAATGAATCGCTATTATGTCTACATATTTTTAATGATAATTGTTTGTAGCACTTTATAGTAATTCATCTGTTCTATATAAGAAATAGTTAATTATGATAACTAATTGAGAAAATAAATTTAGGCATATATATATTAAAAATATAAAGTTAAAAATATAAAGTTATAATCTACAGAGTTATGAATATAGCGTAATGAAAACAAATATTTTCAAAAATATTTTACAGTATAAAATCAGGGATCACGATCTTTTTTCGATCACTTCCAACGATTAGAATCAAGAACATTTGTGAATGGGGAATCGTTCTACGGGAAGTCATTGAAAAAAGTTTGCGATCATCCTCGATGCGCTATCGTACGAGAAAACAATATTTCATAACAGATAAGACGAACGATGCTGCAGTGGTGCTGTCCGCGATTCACAGAGAACCTGGCATTTCCGTGCGTAGTAATTGCTTTTTTCTCTTGTGCTCTTTCTATCCTTTACCGGCGCTTTCGACGTATCGTGGGAAAAATATATCGATCATGGCTGACGCGGATGCAATCGTGCGTGTCTACAACACTGAATGGTAACACGACCATCGCTTCTCGGAAATATTGCTGCCAGCTCAAAGAAATTTATTATATATTTCTCCTTCTCTTGAATCAATACGAAAAGTTTAATTTTGTACGAGGTGGATCATCTCGTAAAAAGATTTGTAATTTTTTGTAAATTATTCAGTTTATCGCAAAGATAAGTGGACTGTTTAGATAAAATTCGGACAGTGAATTTGGACCGAATTTTATATCTGAAGATTAATCTCGATTGTATTTTTTCTATAAGATCTCGTACATTACACCGCAAGTCTCAGATGAAAAAAAAAACTTAAGGTACTTATAATTAGTCGCACGCGGAAAGAAGAAAGTTTTGTATAATATTTATGCGTTCTTTTGAGAAAAGTTTATGCCATACGTAATCATTTTTCTTGGGAAAATGATGCTCAACTCTCGTTGCATCTCGCGACAATAGAACAGTCATGCGTCCTTGATTTTCGAGATTATTAACTTTGGAGAAGTCGTTGCAAAAATATTTTTACGCTCATTAAGTAGCTATAAAATGAAAAAAAAAACGGTAACCAGCTTTTCTATTCTGATTTTATTTCGTGCAATATAACGCATACCATAATCTATTTTTTATAAACTTTCCATTATTTCGAAACATGTCTTGCGTACGATTTACTTTTCAGGCGCATTGAAATGGGAATCTTCTGTAAATATTTCTAACACATTTATGTTATATGGAGAAGTGCCTTATCCCAAAGCGCACGTCGTTTGTACCAAGCATGCATACTAGGAAAGAAGTTTATATTATATAGCATCTAATATGTCCCGAGAATATTGATTCATGAAAAATATATTTAGTTATTACATGAATAGTGCGACGTGCAGTGATGAATTTAAAAAATGTATATATATATATATATATATATATATATATATATATATATATAGTATATATATATATATATAGTAGTGTGTGGGTTAGTTTTAGTTAATTAAAATAAAAGTAAGTTATTAATAAATTAGTATATAGTATTATTACGTATATTATTT
>NW_012130088.1:3254211-3263786 GCF_000143395.1 Atta cephalotes
TTTTTGTATTAAAAAATAAAAGAGTTTATAATAAAATGTATATGAATTATTTACGGATAAGATTTTTTAATTAAAATTAGAAAATCGTACTTCTAAATCGGAAAAAAATAGAGATTAGAAAATTCTCAAATTTTTCAAATTACCAATTCATGTAACATGACATATCATTTTATATGCTTTCTAATGCATTAATTTAATAAATAGTTAAATTATAAAAATTTTAAAAATTACACAAGGTATAATATTCATAACATAAAATGAGATATATTGTATCAAATTTAATTTTATTATATTCTTTAGTAAAAGCAAATACATGCAAAATGTTCTTACAGTTTTATATAATCAAGTTTACGTTATAATGTTATATAAACAAATTAACTGAAATATACTTTCTATTTATGGAAAAATTAAAACATATATTTGCTAATTTTAAAATATCATTTTTAAAAATTAACCCAGGAGCGTGGTATGTTTTTTACACCCCAACGTCAGAAAAACGAAGCGTTACAGTAATTTATTTCACCGATCGGGGATCTATACTTATCTTTCGATCAAAGACCGATTTACGGAATAACCCATATAACAGACAGCGTGTACCACGTATTTATTCATAGTAGAAACGTAATGAAACTCTCTGGGGTGTAAAAAAACACCCCAAGTCATTTACGTAATAAAAAATTCAAATGGTAAGAACGTATCATTTCGAAATATAGAATATAAATATGAAATATTTTTTTTCGCGTACTTATATGTATAATAGGCAATAAATAATTTGTTTTAAAATAATAAATAATATTCAATAATTATTAATATAATAAACCAATAATAATAAACCATTATTATTCCAAATTAAATAAAAATGAATTATTTTTAATAATTATAGAAAAGTCAATGCAATAAAAATGACTTTATATGATAAAGACTTAGCCTCATTTTAGGTTATTATAAAATGAATTTTATTATAATGTATTTTATTATTTTTTTTAATAAATAGTCTACGAACATTTAACTATACAATTTTATAAATTCATCTTATAAAAATGTTTTATTAACTATCTTCATTTTTTTTATTAAATATCTTCATTTTTTATAAACACACTGTCACAATAAGCTTAACATACTTTTTCCATTTGTTTTTTTATTATTAATATTTATTATTAATTATTAAATTTTCTTGGTTTTTCCTTAATTTTTTCAGAAAATATTAAGTGTTCTTACATAATGTCCTCAGATAATAATAAATTATAGAACAATCACTAACAAATAATATATTTTTAATAACAATTTTAACTGGGGTGTAAAAAACACTCCAGGTGACTTTATTTACGTAAAAAAAAGAGGTATGCACTCTCGGATTAAAACAGATCATTATTGCTGAAAAAATTGTAATATAATACTATATATTTAACATATTTGAAATTAATGAACTAGTAAATGATGTGCCTAATAGTAAATGATATGAGAAAATTTAAAATTGATCAAACGAGAATAATATTGAGTGACTTGTTTCTCTGATATACTTCTCTCAATAAACATAAATTTTTGGAATAGGACCAATAAGAATTTATAACTAATTATTTTTAATCAATTGATTTTGGATCATTTCAAGTGATGAGGAACAAAGCTCAATTAAATTCATAAGATGAAAATTCAAAATTATATATATATATATTCATATTTTGACATTTGACTAGCTTTTCATGAAAATAGTAATTACGTGCTATGCGTAGTTCATTATATAGATATTAAAAATATCTTCTAGTAATATCTCCGCAAATTGACGCGGGAGATAAATCGAGGATATTATCATTTGGCAAAACTATCTGCGATCAAAATGAGTTATTAGTGTTCTCATACGCGGCATCGGCAATATCAAAATGAAAAAAGCATTTGGAACATCTCCAAAATTTTGCCGCTCCATCTGGCTTCTCAACGGCTGTATTATCGGCGGACTCGTAAATGCGAAATGAAACCGTGGAACGTATTGCAATCTCGGAAAAGGAGAAAATCGACTATATAAAAATAGAAACATAATTTTTTACTTAACTAAGCTAGAATTTATTATTCGTACGAACTTTGAAACGCGAATAATGAAAGTTACATAATATGTTTCGCGAGTCAGGGTGAAGAGAAAGATTATAAGCTTTTGATAATGCTGTTGCTCGCGTGCAGTGGTGAATTTAAATATTTAAACTGCCAACAAGATGAAAGCACTAGTGTTTGGATAGAGCACAGGAAAATTATAAATGCAACCTTCGCGTCGGAATGTTTTCTATACAGCACATTTGGCGAATTTTCGGAATTTAACCGACAAAGCTTGATGTAGATGGGGAAAAAATAATAGGTGCAAAAGAAATGAAACGTTCTTAACGAGAACTCTATACGCGGTCACATTGAATGCGCGCGCGCGCGCATGCGCCGTGTGTGTTCTATGCGCGATGAAAGCACTGCATTCGCGAGAACTTAGCAAGTGGAAACATGTAGCTTTTTATCCACGAATCGTACGCAATGGATGGCTCATAAAATGCACTTGCTGAAACGAAAGATCTGCGGATCATAAGGAGAATCTCGGGAGAATCCCTCTAATTCTTCAATAACTATATACATACAGTGAGTACAAAAGGTATTCGTACAGAGAAAATATTAAAAAAAAATTTTATTTTTAAAAATTAAATATTATCCAGCGAGAAATGAGTGATCGAATTGATGTCGAATCAATATATCGATACGATGATTTCATCATCAATTTTATGTCGATTCGGCGTTTAATTGATAATTATTATATTTCTTGCTGGGTAATTAACAATTTATTCATAAGTATAAAATAGATTGTATATTTCTTAAAATTATATATACCAAAAAGAAGTGTATTAATTATAGAAAATATATCTGAAAAATAAATAATCCGAAAATTAAAAGTTCATTGTTTGGATGCTCAAAAAGTATTCGTACAGCTGAGAAATTTAGCTTATAAAATCAGAAATACATGCGAAGCTCATTTTTGTATATATTAGAACAAAATGTATTCATTATACAAAATTGCTAATTAATGTTTTTTATAAATAAGAATAACTTTTTATAAAAAAAATTCTTTGTACAAATACTTTTTGCTCTCACTGTACATGGCTGCAGAGTGTATTTCTGACTGCTTCAAATTACGAACCACGTTAAAAACAATTTTGCTTCTTAAATGTATTTTTGACTTTGCTTCAAATTACGAACCTCCTCAAAAACAATTTTGCTGACAAATGCAGCAGTTAGTTATTATGAACATCAGTCTGAATATTTTTCATCAGTTTTTTAAGTAGATTTAGACACAAAAGTCTTATAAATTTATATTAAATTAGGAAATTAATGAAAACAGTGCCATCAAATTAAATTTTTATCGATTGAATAATTAATTTTACGTCGCAAAAAGAATCGTAACGTATTGCAATAAGCAAAATGGCTCGATGTTGCGTCATCGTTGCACATCTACGAAGCTCGTGCCACGTGCAAGCCAGCTTCGAGTAACAACCGAACGAAAAAAGATATGAGAACATTACGTCCTTTATTCCACGTTCGCGCAACGTTCGTATTATGACGTTCCTCGGGGGATAAACGTTAAATCCCGCCCCACTCCCGCTTCGCATCCTCTTCTTCATAATTCTCGGAAGGATGCTTTTCCCGGGAGTTTACGGTGCACCTATAAATTCCCGAGCGAGCTTTAACGAACGAGGCACGCGTTAAGATGAGGAAGAGCCAGGGCTTAAGCCTTGGGCTGCTGCCGGCCTTCAGTTTAAGCGCGTCGCGTATATTTAGCATTTCTCGAAAGGATTTAGCCTTGAACTGGATCATCGAGGTCGCCTTACTGGACGTCTATCGAACGTGGAATAGAGGACGCGCGTGGAATTGTGAATTGGTGTGTCGTGTTTGGTTGTTTTAAATGTGAAATGTATTTTATTGCAGATTATTTAATGTTTGAATAATGGGAGCATTTTCAGAATCCTGCGTTAATCAGTGATTAATTATTATACCTATTTAACAATTAATCGTTAAAGAACAAAATAATTTATCAATCTGTCGATTCATTTTCATTTAATATTGTTCATTTATATTCTCATTAATTGAAGGTAAACTAAGCTCTGGATAAACGGACCTGGAAAATTGGAAAAAGTTAGGGGAAAATATAAAAGAGTCTAGAATTTTTTAACTTTGCTCATAATTTCCTTAAACAGCTCTTGCTCTAAATAATTGTTATAATATTTTAAATATTATAACAATATATATCTAACATTTATAGTCAAAATGCGTTCGAAACTCTACACTTTAAACGATTTTTATAAAATAGTTATATTTTATTGAATATTTTTATTTGATCATTCTTTTTCGTCATAACTTCTCGTCATTCTTTTTTTCGATATTTATTCATTTTCGATATTTTTTGTTGGCTTGAATTTGCATCCAAAATTTCATTATGTTACTAAACTTTTTTTGCGTTGTTTCTAATAATATAGATTAACTTTCCTACAATCCTTTGCTTCTAAATGTTAAAATTTACATATTTTATATTGGTTATGGAAAATTTTTCATTTTCTTCTTTTCAGGAAAATCTGGAAAAGTCAGGAAATTTTAAAATTGATTTTCTGTAACAACCCTGATAAAGATTTAGATGCGTTCGATTTCAATACTCACGCGCTATAAGCTTCATTCTATTTTCTTTTCATAAGTAATGAATGATAAAGATAGAATAAAGCTTACTTGAGCATAGAAACTAAACGCAAACTTGATAATTAAATAATTGTTTGCTATACGTTCTTAACTAAAAGCGCGAAATATAAAACATGGCATTTAAATATTTCCTATGCTTTTGATCAGAATTTATTTAGAATATATACTGAATATATGCTGAATGTATGAAATAGGGTGATTAGAGTGTTAATAACGTTGGTGAATTAATTATAGATGTAAAGCAAATTCCGTTAAATAATGTAAATTATTTGCAGTACGTACATGGTTGAGATAAATCTATACAGTAATGCGCACAATTTCAATAACCTTGCTTAATATGCGTAATATGAATGAAATAGCTGAGCGAATAGATCACTAAATAATTTGATAATTTATCAAATCATATTGCTAACAGGTCATTATAATAATCTGGATATTATATTGCTTAGAAAATGAAATTAAACTTAAGCGAAAAATTTAATTGTTTAATTAAAAGAATAGAAAATATTTTTAAGAAAGCATTACATCTTATAGCATTTACATTTTTATTACCATTATTGCTGTGGAAATAAAATTAATGAAAGTGTCTTGTTAATCTAATTATGTATTATACTTTTCCGAACTTATGACAGAGAGAGATAAGTGTAATCCCGTAGTATAAATATTATTAACAACAATCAAGCGATTTGTTTTGTAAGACGAAGCAACAACGTCTCGTTATGTCGCGGTGCGTTAACTTATCATTTTTTTCGTATTATTTCCTCCGCTACCTGCACCTTTCATTTCACTTACGTCAATTCCGAATTCAACGTAGGCGTGTCGCTTCTATTGTATGTGTATTACGAACGCGCGGTACCAACGACATACACATGCAAATGCACGAGTCAGTTATAAGGAGATACGTTGTGTAAGCGCATATCAAATTAAGAAGGAGAAAGTCTCATTGCTTGTAGAAGACGAGCGGACATATTTGTAAGAAAATTAATGCGGCTGATTAAAGATTACTTCATTATAATTGAGCGATTAAAAGAAGCGATTAAAAGAAGATTGACCTTTGCTGACCTCTCATTTAAAAATTTTGAAATAAGCAAAGTTTTGTCCCCCCAGAAGAGTTCTAGAGCTCTCAAACGATTTTAGAAAAAATTGATTCCGTTAATTAAAGTGAAAAACACCATTTGAAATAATGAGGGATGGGAGGGAGTAATAACTTTACGATTCTGAAGCTTTGAAAGATTATAAATACGGCGGCACTCACTTAGTTGAATAACTAAATAACGGTTACAATTTTCGAACGTCGAACTAAAGATGTACACCCAACTGCAAACTTGAACTGAAATCTACTGCGACTACTGTTAGAAGTTAAGTTGGCATTCATTGATGATGGTTCAAAAAGAATCCAAACGTTCGAATTAAAATAGGAGAGGAAAATAAATAGTAAGTTCAAAACGCATGAAATATCGCGATACATATACTCTCAATCGCCTCTTATTAAATAATTTGTAACTTATTAAAAAAATTAAACATATTTTTTTTTAAATATCCGATATTCTGTTACGAATGCTGATAGTCCCTCCTCGAAGAGTTCTAATGATTATCCTTAACGATCAAGTCGCTGAGAATAAAAACAAAAAAAATTTCGAGCGTTTTGAAGATTCCAAATTCGAATTTTTCAAGTTCACATAGATCATCATTTCAAAAATTCTTTTTGAAATTTTTAAAAATCCGGCGTTTTGACACGAGTCTTGGCAGCTCCTTGAAGAGTTCTAACGAAAATTGTATGAAGGTAGCTGCCTTTTCATGTAGTGATAGTATATTCGATTATGGGAACTCATTCCCTTATGTGGTAGCTTTCCTTCGAAATTTAATGAATGACATTATCGTCCCCTTCGCGTCGTCGATTCGCTCTTTTATCGCACTCTTCTCTGCTGGTCAGGAATAAACGAGCACGTTTCTTCGAGACGAGGACGCACTACACATAAGAAGATATCCAAGATTATCGCGGTCAGAAATAACGTTTCTTTAGGGCGGAATTGTCTCCGCTATATATCAGTCTCGTTGACAATAAAACAGCGGCTTGGTATTCATACATGCCGTTTCCAAGACACATTGAGTGCATCGAGAGACATTCGATTTCCACGACAAGGCGAAATATCCGGTCGATCCGGCCGTCGTCAAACGATATTCCACTGCTGTATTTTTAGTAGCGCATGGCAAACTCCGAGCATGGCTCTTCCATTCTTTCTTTCGTTTTTTTCCTGTAGATTTACGGCGATCTCATGATCGACACGTCGGCGGTTTCCTCGCGGCTCATTGAGTCTAGGAAATGTCTCCGCAGATATCTACGAACGAAAATCGGCGAAGTGGCAAGCGGTACAAAAGAGTCGTTTGCTCTTTTTTTCTCTTTTTCTTCTCTTTCTCTTTTATGTAGATGAGGCGATTGTATATTTTCATTACGCTTTACTATCGCTGCTACACACAAAATATTTCTCGTATGTATTGTATGTATTGTACTTTTTTCTATTTAAACAAATACTTCGATTAAACAAATACTTAAAAATAAATTTCTCTTGTAAGTAAAGTGTACGGTAAAAAACAACTATAGATGAGTGACAGTGAAAAGCTTTAGAATAATAGATAATAGTATTTTTTAGATAATACTATTTTATTAAAGTAAATTTTAGTGTAATAGAATTTCTATTTTAAACTTTGTAAAATGGAAGATTAATGCGAAAGTATTAATGATAGAACGGAGACAATGTACCGTGTACTATATGTATGTTAGATTACTGTAGAAGGTGGAGTAAGACGGATCGCGGGATAAAATGATGCATTTATTAATCTTATTAGTAACTGCCTCTATCTGCTGAATGATAAATATAAATACGTGTATAAAATTCCTTTTTTATGCTTTTCAACTGTTAAAAAGTTATAAAACTATCGTGAGTTAAGCCATCGGTATACAATGCTTGTTTCGTGCTGGGTTGCTAACTGGATTAGAACACGGAAAAAAATTAATTGGGTGATACATCAAACCTATAATTTACTATGCGAATTCAACATTTCGATAGCTAAAAAGATTTGATGGTTTAATAAATTGCTAATGTTATTCAGCTTAACTTTGCTAATTTTAATATAGAAAATTGACTGCCTATATATTATGACTGATTTGTTGAATCAGTTTTCAGCTGAGTTTTTTTTCCGTGAATCTTTTCACTGTATTGGCTGCGGTGCTGTCAGTGTCAGCATCGCAACCAATACGGTGGGAAGATTCTAATCCAACTAAAAATCTAGCTGGAAAACAAGCATTGTGTGTCGCTGACTTTATTTATAAAAAGAAACGTCAAATTCTTTCTCAAATAGATTTAGTGATTTAATTTCTTATCTCACCTTTTCTTATACAAAAAAAAAGAGAATAATTCATATCAATTTAAAATATTTCTTCCGAATCAATTTAAGCACTCGAAAGGAAAGTTTATTGTTGAGAAACATAGAAAGTAAAGAACTTTCAGGATGCTTCAGAGTGCCTGTGTTCTGTTGACAATTGAAGTCAACTTCAATTAAAAATTCAAGCACGTTTTCGACGAGTTTTGGTCAAAATCAGTTCTGATCAAAATCACATATTCAGGGAATCACAAAAAGGCGAAACTAATTACTTAAAGATTTATCGCAGGAAGTAAAGAAAAATCCGTTGCTATTATTTATCTTCTCTACAGAAATCGATCTTTTATCGTCTTTATGCCTGATTAGTCAATGTCGAATATTCATTGAAATAGCTGGTTTGTTCCTTTTCATCTTTTTCATTATTGATAACAACTAGATTCTTTCGAGAAATTATTATTTATCTTAAGAAGGCATTGTTATTCTTTTTATCAATTTTTTAACATTTTATTTAATCCCAAACACAAATAAAGCACTTATTTTGAACCATTATATTTTATCAATAAAGTAAGATTGACTAATGATCCGTCTTATTTTCTCGCGTTTCAAGATAAAAAATTATAACATGACGGAAAAAACACAGCTGAAAACTTTACTGATTCAGCAAATCTACAATCGTAATATACAGTCAATTTTTTATGTTAAAGTAACAAACTTGACAGCTGAATAACATTAGCAATTTGTTAAATCATCAAATCTTAATTATAGATGTTGAAATGCGCATATAGAGTTATAGAGTTAAGTTATAAATTTATTACACCATCTAATTAATTTTTTTTCCGTGATATATATTTTATGTCTAAAAAATTACTCTTCGTGAAAATAAACTATCCCTTTAAACAGTCCTTGTTCAATTATTTTTTGCAAAACATTTCCCTATAAAATTCATTTAAAGAAAATTTTAATTTTGCATCATTTCGTTTAATTGATCACGTCAATAAATTGCTGCTCGTGATGTTGAATTTCTCATACATTCGACTTTATATATTTCTCTCTATTCTGAATTTGTTATTTTCAATATACGCGAGATAGTTAAATACGAACGGAACATCACCTGTATTTTATTTATTCGAATAAATTTAACATTTATCATTAATATTGGAGCGCCGAGAATGATTCATCTTTCGTACAATTCGTTTTCTCTGAAGATTTGCGTAATCGGGCTGCGAAACGGTATCTCTCGAGTTCTATCTCCCACGGTTGGTTGGAACTAGGAAGTGTCGTTCCACTTCCGTGCTGCATCGATAAAACCAATTCTCGGTACACGTATACATTCATACATATACGCACACACGCATAGACACATACGTATGAAATTGTTCAATCGTTTTCGGGAAAACGGGGTCTCGTTCAGCGATAGGTATATAGGTATATAACGAATCCACACAGAGAGCGAGGTCAGAGTTCGAACTCTCTCTCTCTCTCTC
>NW_012130088.1:3265388-3269675 GCF_000143395.1 Atta cephalotes
ATGTACTTGTGATAACACAAATACTATAGAAATCAAAGCTTTAAACGGTCTAGTTGGATCTTAAATGCTTGTACGATTCTTGTGTGAATTTATATGCTACGTATGTAATTCTTAGAAACGCGCGCCAAGACTGAAAAATACATTTTGGCGCGCGTTTCTAAGAATTACATTATGTAGTATATAAATTCACACAAGAATCATACAAGCATTTAAGATTCAACTAGACTGTTTAAAATTAGTAGAATCTCTCTCTTATAATAAAATTAACAAATAATTTCATAAATTAAAATGCTATGTTCACAGTTCATTTGCAGATTTTGCAGACACAACAAAAGGGATTGATATCAAAACAAATGTTGTGTCTGGGCGCTAAATAGATTTAAAATCTATTGCAACGAGATGTACCGTTATAATAATATTCGCGAAGTCACTCGGCGCCAGTTCATAATTTATCTTGTTATTTCTGGTGCTGTCTTATTTTTCTCGTCGTCTATCAGCCACGAATTCATCAGATTGGCGGCCGCCACGTCTATAATCGTGGTCACGGTCGAATTGGTAACCGACTTACAGATGAACAGTTATGTTCTTGCTCGAAGCAGAGGGTAGTACGCGGAAATGTTCGTTTCAGCCATTTCAGGAATAAGGATAAAGAATAGGGTGCGGTGGCGCAGCGAAACGCAGCGAAAAGTAGAAACATAGAATGTGTGGGATCAGGATGAACGGTCGTAGATTAAACCAGATAACGATAAGGACTACGAAGGGTCGACGAAGGGGAGAGTAAGTATATTCTTTCCCTCGCTCGTAACATTGAACTGCTCCTGAGCTGGCGGCTGTATAGCCGCGTCTCTTCCGCCATTTCGATGTCCTTCAGCACTATGTACGCAGGTGCAGGTAATGCTTGCTACCGATGCAACTGTCGAAAGGTAAATGACGGATTACGCTGTCGGTTATCAAAGGAGTGCACTTCAGTCTTCAACGCGTATCTTCGAGAATTTTATTTAATAAAACTAGTCATCGCTTTTTAGAATCCATTTTTGCGAAACGCGAATATAAATGCTCCTACGTTCGGGTGCAGTAATACATAAAGCTACATAAAGCTTGAAATGATGTAGAACAGGATAATCTGATTCGTTCGTATTTCACATAATAACTCACATAATAACTCTTATATGTTGTCGAAGTTTGTGAGGATTCGAAGATCTTCGAGTTTCATTCGATTCATTTACCTATAACCTAAATTTTTCTAAGGAATTTTATATTATCTCAAACAATCAAGGAATTCTCAAACAATTGTATCGAGATTTAGCGTATTTTTATCAAAATCGTCTTTTTAAATATTTGGTTTTTATTAGTTTTTATTGCGAGAATACTAATAGTAAAATGTTATATTCTTGATTCTAAAATGTAATACAAGTATTTTATTTTAAATAATTTCTCTTGTATTATTTTAGATACTTTCTTCTTTATATACAGATAAATTTTATTTCTCTTATTATACTTTTTGAAAATAAAAAAATGAAAATTTTTTTATAAAATGAATATTTTGTGAAAGTCATTTCTTTTCATTATTTTATTAGATTTTATATTTGAAACGAATAAATTTTGCAATCAATCGGAAATAAAGATTCAGCTGGATCTTTAGTCTTAAATAATTCTGTGTAAATTTATATACTGCATATCCAATCCTGCAGATTCGCATGCCGATTTAATTTTCAGTCTTGAAACGCAATCTTAAAAGAACTAGAGCAGTAATTACAATATATTGACAAGCAATTTAATAATATTAATATATACTTATAAATATTAGAAAAAGTTATGTTATAATAATATGATACTGATAAGCATCAAATCTGTAAATCATTTATTGTGAAAATTGATTATTATATAATATATAATCAAACCCAAAATTGAACGTGGATTTCTCGCTTTTCGAACGAGCGTCCTCACAGTGAAAATTAAATTCGGCTCGCAGTTTGCAGAACTGAATATGAGAGTATATAATTTTATATGAAATTATTTAAACACTATAAATATCCGGATTAATCGTTTAGGGTTTTTATTTCCGAGATTGGTTATGTATTCATTATGATGTTAAAAATATCTACCCTGCTGTATTTAATATTACAGATAATAAATAAATTTTATTTTTTAAAATAATTATATGAGTAAAAAAAAATTTTTTTAAATTAGATGGTAATTAAATTTATTTTTTAAATTCGCATCTGAAATACTTTAATTTTCTAAAAGTTTGAATAAAAGTGTCTGGAAGAAACTCTTCAAAGAATTTTTTCCAATGTTTGAATAAATACTCCTTTATAAAAACTTTTCTTATTTCACAATAAGAATTAAGAAAAGAAAGACGAGAAATAAGTTGAATCGCGATTAAATATTGATCGTCGCGTCTGTACTATTGAGCATCGTTATATTGACAAACATATAGGACAAAGCTCGCGACTTGACATCGATAGCAGCTGCCAGTGCAGCGGTGAGAAGATTTGTTCATTTGTTAGCGAAAGAGTTTGCAATGCGAGTGACCGAGAGAGTAGTTCTTTCAAAAAGGCAAAAGGAAGTCGGGGACAAAGGACAAAGGAGATGAAGTAGAAACCATATCGAGAGTTTGGCGAACAAAGCGTAGCCGAACTGTAGGAGATTAAATTGGGTGACAAGGCGATTCGCCCGTTACGAGATGTATTCCTGCCGGCATGAGCGGCATAATGCACTGTTCCGGAGAATGGGTTGCAGGCTAGATTATTCCACGATACGCGCGTATATTGTATAATGAAAACAACGTTCACAGTAGCAACGATCCTTTTGATAAAATGGCGACAACAATGCAACATTGTAGCTTCCACTGAACTGCGTTTACGATATAAGTTAAACCCGAGTAGTAAACCGCTGAGGACATTGCGATGTACAGATTTGGGGCATTACTGGGCATTACTTACAAAAATTGTGTGTTATAATAAATGATATAAGGTTATAGATTATTAAGGCATTAAGGAGCTCCTAAAGTAAATCGATTTTATCAATTTTTCCAAACAAGTATTTTTCTAATTGCCTTTATAAATTAATAAAATCCTTCTCTATAATTATAAATTGTAATAAAATTATAATAAAGTATAAACGATAATGTAGTCCAAACCAGTCGACTTTATGACAAAAACGTTGGAAAAAAAAGTTGGAAAATTACAGTTTTGTTTACCGACTTTTAACGTCGATTCGTAATAATTAAATATTATATAATTAATATATAATTAATAAAATATATACGAGTTTTTTATACTTTGTACGTATAAAACAATCTTGGTTTGGATTTAGAAATTATATAAACGATCAATGTTGAGTATTTAGAATTAGATTAGATATAATATTTAATACGAAAGATTAGTTAAAAAATTTGTACGTATGTATGAGTGCGATATTGACGTAGTATATAAAGATATAGGTATTTTATCGATAAAACAGTGATCTCATTGAAGTTCATTTTAGGATCCCCTTAATGGGTATTACTAGGGCACTAATGGGCATTATTAGGATACTAATGGGCATAAAATTGGGCATTACTTTGACTTTATTCGGTAATAGTAAACATTGGTGTATACAATTTGATCAACGGTTTACCTGTTGGTTAAATCTATTGTTTATCTTAACTCTTAATAGCATTTAATAAACAATAACAAATAACAATCTTTGCGGAATAGAATAAATCCTTACCTTTTTCTTTGGAATTTATTTAAATAAGCCCTCCGAATTTCTGAGACTCGTCACATTGTATTCATGTTGCTTTACAATAAAAGTAGAAAGAATATCGAGAAAGGTCTACAAAGAAAAAGAAGAAACGCGAAACGTATGGATGAAAGAAGAAACCGAGATAAAAAATTAGAGTTATCTCGGTAGACGGTCTCGGGCAAAATCTGATATTGGCCGCGATTGCGTGGAATTCGAAAAGAGAAAAGTAAGGAAAAGGGAGCAGGGAGAGCATAACGAGTGCGAGTAGAAATAGAGCACGTCCTATTCGGAGGGCAGGAGATTAAACTGGGTGACAGCAGGGACCGAACACGACGTTGGGTGCGTTTCACAATATTTAACGTTCGCAATGCTCGCATGCATCATTTCATCTTTATTTGATGACATATGTATATATATTATATATGTATAATGTATATACATATATACTCCATTCTAATTTCAAGCGTTCTACCGAAAGATCTGCGGCGGCACCGATTTTCAACCAGAAGATTCTACCCCACACACACACACACACACACACACACACACACACACACA
>NW_012130088.1:3269695-3271168 GCF_000143395.1 Atta cephalotes
GAGTTCGTACTACTCTCTCTCTCTCTCTCTCTCTCTCTCTCTCTCTCTATCTCTATCTCTCTGTTTCTCTTCCCTTCTCTTTCACCTCTCTCGTTTATCCGGTCCGTTGATTTTGCATGCGAAACGTCGCCTCGCGTGACAGAGCCTGGCTGGACTGCATTGGCAGATATAGGACGATGATGAAGATAGTTTATTCGCCTCGCATGTTGGCGAATAGTTACAGGCCGTGTGAGGCAGGCATATAGCCGTTTTCCGCGACTTTGCTACTCAAATAATAATACACCCGAAGTAACATTAATCAGAATTATCGGAGATGTGCCGACTCGACTTGCGAAAACGTTCGTGTAACAAAAGTTCCATTACACAACGTAACTATTTTTTGTCTTTTTAAAAAATATAATTCAGTAGAAAAAAGATCGTAAAAACGTCATTGTTTTATTATTAGGTGTACAACTTTGCTTCCGCCGTTTTTTTATAGATGGCTTTAGCGGTAAGTGGTGGTCGAAATAAATAGATCATAGACGTCATACAATAAATTTGGGCATCTGTCAACATAACTTCATAGAAATTTGTTACAACATTAGTCGATTTGTGTGTGCATCATAAAGTTATTCTCGATTGAAAATGTCAGTTTACGAGCCAAATTCTCGTCATTTGCGGGAGATTTTAATTTTTTGTTTCAATATGAAGAAATCTGCGGTTGAGGCTCATCGAATGCTCTCAAATACTTACTGGTGAGACCGCTATTAGTGAAAGAACGTGTCGTGAGTTTTCAACGCTTCAAGAACGATGATTTTGACGTCCAAGGTCATGCTATTTGGTGGGACCAGCTCGGCGTAGTGTATTATGAACTGTTAAAACCGACTGAAACAATCACAGATCGGTATCGAACGCAATTAATGCGTTTGAGCCGAGCATTGAAAGACAAACGGCCGCAATACAACGAGAGACACGATAAAGTGATTTTGCAGCATGACAATGCTCGACTCCATGTTGCGAAAGTGGTCAAGACATACTTGGAAATGTTGAAATGGGAAGTCCTACCCCACCCGCCGTATTCTCCAGACGTTGCTCCCTCTGACTATCACTTGTTTCGATCAATGGCACACGGCCTGGCTGACCAGCACTTCCGGTCTTATGAAGAAGTAAAAAATTGGATCGATTCGTGGATAGCCTCAAAAGATGATCAGTTTTTTCGACGCGGGATTCGTACGCTACCCGAAAGATGGGAGAAAGTAGTGGCCAGCGATGGACAATACTTTGAATCATAAATGTATAACCAGTTTTTTACAATAAAGCCTCGAATTTCGGAAAAAAAACGGCGGAAGCAAAGTTGTACACCTAATAAATAAAATTAGTAGACAATATATTATAGGATCGTATATGTACTTGTGATAACACAAATACTATAGAAATCAAAGCTTTAAACGGTCTAGTTGGATCTTAAATGCTTGTACGATTCTTGTGTGAATT
>NW_012130088.1:3277467-3286874 GCF_000143395.1 Atta cephalotes
CAATATTGTGTATCGAACCGTTGCAAAGGGATGCGAGATGCTACGTAGGGAGTTTGTGCGAGAAGTCGCCATAGTGACGCCCTAGAATCAGGACTTCCTTCTTTCCTACTCTCTTGCTATTTCTCAGTCTTGATCCCTTCGCTTTACCTGATATTGTTTAGACGACGATACAGACAAATCATTTACCAGACCGACAGCATTGCGCTTTACACGACAGAAACCTTTTGACCTTGCGCTTCGACGTGCTTTGATCTCGCTGTTAATGGATGCGATTAAGGGGAAACTTCATTAGAGTTAGCCAATCGACACGTTCTTTGTCAAAAGCGCATTTCCAGGCACTAGAAATTTCAGCATTTTCCAATGGTGTTGAAGAATTAAAGATACGTATCACACGATTTAATGAAACAGAATAGTGACGAAGATTTTAATAGTACAATGTTATAGTCGACCGACAAGGAGAAACACTTTTCATATATTAAAGAAATAAAATTACATTAAATTGAAGTGAAATAAATGTAATGGAATATATAGTAATTAATATTTCTTCATGTAATTCATTGTATTTTTGATCGACTTGAAATCTGCAAATCCTATTTATAACAAAACGAATTGAATCAATCGAAATTTGAATTAATTGAATAATATTGCTATGTATAATGTTAAATCTACGTGATTACATGTTTTTACATTTGTCTACAGCGATCATTGTCCAACTTATTTAATTAGACACGTTCACATAAATCATTCTCTCTTAAACGATGATATAATTGCAAGCATATAGAAATCATTAAAGCTTCATTTTTTACATAACGTTTTAGCGGGCATCGCTTACTAATGTAAATAACAAGGCTGTGAGAAACTTAACGTCATATTAAAAATAGGTTAGTTTACAAGACAGTATACACATACTCGCGCTCTCTCGTCGTCTTGTTTAACGGGCTAATGCACGTTTCGGTTTCTCCTGCAATTCAAAGCGATGATCTCTCTGAATTCTGCTCGTCTGCTTTTCGTACTGCGGTAGTCTCGAATTTGTATGTACAAACACACGAACGCATCATTGCACTTTAAATTATGTATAGCTTTGTTCGTACAACGTCATTCAGCGTTAATGAAGATATAAATTGATAATTAAATGACGGGACGTACTTACACGTTCAGCGAACATGATGTTAATCGCGATAGATCATCACAACAAAAGTGCTCATTGGCCCAATTAGCGAGTCATGGAGCTTATGCTAAAACATTTGCACGGTATCCTGAAATAATATGTCTATTAATACTGAAAATTTTGATTAATATTTTATTATCAAAGTTGCGCAACTTTTATTTTACGATAAATTATTTAAAAATTACTTTTTGCTTTTTTATTTTTTGCCAAATATCTTTTAGGATAAGTTTTCTTACTTATCTTGTTAATTAATAGTCCAAGAATAACGGCGCACAATCATATTTCTGAGATAAATTTATTTAAAGAATACGTATATATATCGTATTAATTTAACATCTAACTTTGACCGAAAGTGGCGCTTTTTGTATTTAGATGATATATACATACTCACATAAATCACGACCTTGTTTTCAATCTTATTTTAATATGTTTTGTATTATTAAATAAGAAAACCATTCAAGGTCTCTCGATTTTTATATTAATTTTATTAACGCGACCGAATAATAATAATAACCATGATCGATAAAATATAATCAAGCGACTAATGTGACCGAGATTCTTTCAATTGACTCTGAAGCGATTGCCTCATTTATTCTTGATGCGTTGGTGATATAAATTTTATTTAATCAATTATTAATTTAGATTATATGTCGGTACACATATATTTTATTAGCGATGTAAGTAATGATATAATAACGACAATAAAAAAGGAAAAAAATATTCGAATAAATATAATTTAACGTACGAGTGACATGGACTTCTAGAATTTATAAAGAGAGTTTTAGTTGCAATGGTACACAGAGGAAAACGTTCTAATTAAACCAACAAAATGACCAACCAGAATGACATTTTGATGAAGACAAATAGAATTTCTAGTTATGAAAATCGGAAAATGATTATGATAATCAGAAATTCTGTTTAGCTTCACCAAAATGCCATTCTGGTTGGATCTTTTTGTTGGTTTAACCAAAACATTTTTCTCAGTGTAAAAATAAAATTTTATTTTCGGCGCAGGTAAAAAAAATGACATTTCTATAAATTTAATAAAAAAATGGTAATATTTATTAGAGTAATATTTATTTTGGATTGCAAATGAGAAGAGAAAAATATCGAGAGAGAAAACGTTAACTCTAATAAAACATTTATATCATATATCTGAAAATAATGCTCGTACATAATCGATGTTACGATTAGAAAAAAATGATGTTGCGTAAATTACGGAACTGTTTATGGCAGCTGTCAGACCAGGGCTCACTAGGGATTTGTGTTGAAGAAGAAAACTTGGCGATAATTATTATTCCATCGCGATATTGTCAGAAACTCTTTTTGGTATTAATTAAATATTAAAGTAACATAAACGGGAATTCATATAGGCTTTCGGAAGGCAAATTGAAGCTCACGACATGGATGGGCAGGAAAGAAGAGAAAGGAAAAGATTGTTAATTATCTGAATCGCAAGATTCAGTTTTAAATTTTTCCGCGAATGTCTATTTATTTATTTCGACCGTTTTGCATATTCAAATGGCGTCGCCATGCGAGAAAGCATTTTCCGATACGACGAAAGACGCGCCCGCAGAAAATTACAAATGGCTTGCGGTTTATTAGAAGTCGTTAACCTGCTTTCTTAGCTGCGCTGCGTCGCGGAAATACTTCTCCACGCGTATATTGCATAACATCGTCGGCAAATAGATAGCTTAAAAAAAATCCGGGGATTTTTATCTTATTTCGCCATTCCCCTCGAGATTTGCGCCGCGCCTAAACCTTTGATAGCTGAGAAAAGTATGGCTGCATTCCCTGAATGCGAAATTATTATTTTTAGACACAAAATTCACAAAAATAAAGATGGAGACGCGGAAGATATTGTGATAAAATAATTTTGTTTGCTCGCTTCGATCATGTAAATCAATTTATTTCTCGAATGACACACGATGTTTGTATTAATAATAATTAATAATACGTATTATATAATTTTAATTAATATATTTGGCTACACACGCCGAGTGTGATTTAAGTAATAATAATTAATTAATGACTTAATATGCGGTGTAATTAATAGTCTCATAGTGAAAGAGAAAGAGTGGATATTTTATACATAAATGCATGTGTTTTTATACAACATCGGCTTAACGTATTTTTCGTTATCTTTACGTAACAATGGAACTTTCTTTCTTTATCGACTAAAATCGATAATATGCGCCGGTTGTTACGAACGAAATTCGCCAGTGCAGTCTGGAATATA
This sequence comes from Atta cephalotes, assembly GCF_000143395.1. Lineage (NCBI taxonomy): Eukaryota > Metazoa > Arthropoda > Insecta > Hymenoptera > Formicidae > Atta > Atta cephalotes. Next base: position 3,280,875 of record NW_012130088.1, read on the forward strand.
GAATTATGGGACTCTGTGGGATACAAGCAGGATCGATGGGAGGGTCGCGAGAGAATTTATTTCCCACTGGGAATCTGCTTAAGACTATCATTTTCGAAGTGCTAAGCTGGATTTAGATAAGCTCTTCATGTCGCAGCCACCATTGCTGATACTATATTATTTAATTACATAATATGTTATTTGAAGAGAAAAGATTAAAAAGATGAATTTTATTGAAATCAAATTGTAAAATTATTTAAATTTTTATATGGGTCTGATCTCAACGATTATTTTTATTTTTTACTTCAAAAAGGTAAATTTATTTTAATTGTGATTTGATTATCAAATTTTAACTTGGAGTCTATAGAGATCTGTAGAACAAATAGTAATGAAATTGCCGTTTTATAATTGGCGCAGATCACTTTGAAGTATAGTTAATTAAGAGCTTTTATTCTGTATTTTATAAATGAAATCGTTGGATTGAATGCGATACTGAAAGTTCGTTTTGGTAAGCAAAAGCTAAACCGGCAATCGCTCATATTTTATTAAATCAGTGAGCGCTTTATGTTGTCTTATGTTTTGCTCATGAAACTTTGATGATGATGTTTAAAAAGAAAGAAAATGGCTCTTTTATAAAAATTGACTTTGTGTTCGACAAGATCTTTTTAGAAAACAGTTTGCTTATCATTTTATGTAACGTTGTGTAAAGCGTTAATCCAAACATAAATATATTTGCATGTATATTTTACAGAATGTTTTTAGAGATTTCTTCGGATGTATTTGGAATATCTTGTAAAATTTACGGAGTTTAAACTAAGTTTTCATATAACTTCACATGTAATATGTAACATTCTATTGATGCAACTGTTAATAAAGTAGTATTAATACGTAAATGTTTTCTATTTCATGATGGTTTCTGGATTTTTAGAGATTGATAGTTAAAAAAGACATTAAATTGTAAAAGCTATCAGACCGGGGGCAATTTATTTTTTCGAGAGAACTAAAGATCAACAACACTTTTTAGTTTCCTGCAGCTAATTCGATAAACGGGTTGACCAAGTCTCGATCATTAGCTTCTACGAGAGAAAGAGAGCACATCTCTTTCCAAGCACTAGAAGCAGCCCTCTGATCACGTTCGAGACAGACTTCGGGATATTCCACGTTCCTAATCGAATCAAGGAATTGCTGGCGGTAATTTATAACTTTGACGATTACTTCTTTTTTCTCTTATTTTTCTGTTTTTTCTTCTTTTTGCACTGGTAGACCAATCAGCTACCGATAGTCGGTCACTTCTGCGTCGCTTCATTTTTTGATGGAACTGTCTCAATATTTTAACGATTGCTGATGCATTCGTTCATTAATGATGGCGATCCTCGGATTCACTTGCCGAATATCTTCATCCTCTCTCGCGGTCTTTCAATTTTCTTGGTCATTCGTTTTCCTCTCTTTATGCGTCCTGGCGACTCCTCGACGCAAGGCGACTCGATGTCGATTTGTGAATAACCATCGCAATTCAACGAACTCGCTAATGAGAGAGAACTTCAACTCTTTGTTCCATTGACGGGTGTTTTGTACAGAAGTACGATGAAACTCGAAATTATCAAACGCGAGTCCGATTTCGCGTGCAGTTCGAGATTGCTGATATAATAAGGATCATCGAATTATGTTTTGTCTTTCGCGGATCAAAGAGAAATTTTTATTTCCCAATTATCAGATCCTAATTATCGTTTTCTATATGCATACGTTACGTCAAAAAGGTATTAATTATCTCTTGAAGAAAGCATAGCCGATTTTATTACTGAAAATCCCATTTTTATTATATTCGCGCGATTATGTTATTGTCGTTTGATCTCTGGTTATCAAGTGGTGTATATGTTTCAAATATAATCCCACCTTATATTATTAATAATAACAATATTCTGATTTTTATTCTGAAAATATAAAAGAAAAATCTCGCGATGTGAATATAACAATTTATCTCTCTAACGATGTTGTATATAATCAAACTAACCAGTTCCAAAGATTCAAGACGAAGTTTAAGATGTTAACAATCATACAATTTACGATGGTTGTATATTTCTTATTTTGCTAGAGTATAACTTGTATCGGATTCTTACCAACTTGGCGTATATTGCTTCTTTTGTTTCTTACTAACTTCGCGTATATTGCTTCTTTTGTTTTGCTCTTTCTTTCTCTGCTGGTTGCTCATCAATTTTATTATCTGAGAAACTATATAACGAAATACGTATCGCGCGCACACCACACATCGTGTAACTAATATGAAATATAAGACGAAACCTATCCTCTTGCTTATCCGTCGAAATAGTGCTTGGGGTACGCTTGATTCTTACATCAAGTGTTAGGGCTGTTTCTGTCGATAACAGCGCTATAATCATAATAAATGTAGATGGTGACGCAGGCTTTTTATCGATTTTTCCTCGTTTTTTAGAAATCGTCTTGACATTCATGTACCTATGTTGTGGACGTTTAATACATTTGTTTTAAGCTAAAATTAACTGATTTCGACAATTCTTGTAATAATAATAAAACAATTCTAATATTAATTTATAATAATTTAAAATGAAATTTAAACAAAGCCAAAACCTCGCCTTATGGAGACTTTCTTTTTGTCATAATGACAAATCTAATATGCCCAGACAAATTAAAAAAATTTAAGCTTATATAACTAAAATTTTATTCATAAGAGTTTTATAGACTTTTAATTTTAAATCTGCAGATAAAATTTGAAATCTTTAATTCAATATCAATGAAATCTTTGTATCTTTTTAATGAAGAAATCTTATTAGCATAATCTGAAATTAATGATGAGGAGCGTGAAATTTCAAATGTAAATATACTGCACATATAAAATTTCAGTTAAAATTAAGTAACTATTCAAAATTTTAGTCAGTTTAACTTCCATATTAGATCTGTTATTTTAATTGTTTAAATTTTAAGTTACATCTGAAATCAGCGACTTTAAAAACAATGTAAAAATTTACAATTAATGTAAAAATTTTGAAAACATGTTCATTATCTTTTTCTTTTCAGCATAATTTTTTAAAGTGCTAATTTTTACTAATATTTTGTTCATTTATGTTTAATGCAAAATAATTACATAATTATGTTGTTCAATGTAGTAGGTACAGGTCTCAAGAATCTAAAGGTAAATATGTTATACAAATCAATTATGAAATTCATAAAAATACAGAAAAACTATAAAAAGATAGAAGATGAGAGGAGGAATTGTAGACATTTAAGAGAAAAATTAAATAGGACTATTAATTATTTATTAATTAATAAAAGTTTTTTATTCTAAAGCTACTCCAGTTATATTTATCTAATTATCTTTAAACTGCAATAATTAACATTTATAGATTATCAGTATAAACTGTGATTTTAAATAAAGTGTAAAAATCATAGTTTATATTGATCAATAATATCAAATTAATTAGTTTTTTTTATTAAAAAATATAGTTTATAAATATAGTTTACTAATAGTATATCAATGTTAATTAGTTTTATCATCTTTTGCATCTTTATTCTTGAGAAATTTTTTCGCGAATATGTTATTTTGCTCTTTAATTTAAACGGAATTTAAACTGGCGAAAGAAATTTCGCAGAAAAGCTAAATCAATTTTTTCGATTAATCTTGTACGCGCGGGCACGTATTTATAATACACGCTTCATCCCATGCGTGTACAATTACGAGACGACTTGCGGGGAACGTTTAATATTGCATCCGAAATTGATAAAGAGAGTAGGGAAGAGAGACTTTTGCGGCAGTTATTAAATTCTTGAAGTCGCTTCTAGTTTATTTACGGAGGTTGCAGATAAATTTAAAATGCGCAGGATTCAGTGTTAGCTTATTCTCACCGAAAGTAATCAATTACTTGCTTATAGGCATAGAATAATTTCTCGAATAAATAAACATACTCGATCTTGTAAAGGTCATGCGGAAAAAAAGAGAGGGATTGTTTATATTTATCTTTAATATTTATAATTATTGGCATTGTTAAGAAAAATCTATTTAGACGTTCGCAAATTAAAATCGAATTTAGAAAAGTTGAATGGCTATAAATAAATGCACTCTCGTTCTGCATTTATTAGCCATTCGATATTAGTCTCGTTGATTTTATCAAATAGGTGTATACGTGTAATTTATATGTATAAATTACTATAAATTAATGAATCGCAATAATGAATTTTTTCAAACACAATATATCCATAACTGATTAGCCTTCCCAATTCCATTGATCGCTTATGACAAATGATTTAGCGTAATGAATTATTTCAGATTTCTTACGTTCTCATCAAGCTCTCTATATTTGATAAACTTTTATGAATCGTGTAATAATTTATATGGAGTATGATTTTCCTAATCGCATCGAATTTTGTCTGTTAATTTTATTTAACATGAAAACTATTATTCACTTTATATTCTAAGAAAGAAAAAACGGTGTCTCTCTTCGGTATAGAAGAAAAGTTTTTACGACTCAATTTTAATAACCGCTCAATTTTTTCTCAGAAACTTTATTAATCCGTAATAATCACCATGTTATGAAATATGATGTTTCTAGTTTAAATCCACTTACGATATTACGAGTGTATGAACGCCATGTTTTCTTTAGAGATAAAATTCTTGGCAAACAGAGCGAACCGTTAGTCATAGAATACGGGTTTTCAACTAGAAATTTTTTTAATTAACTATTATAAAAGGATTAAAGCGCGCAAATAAAACGGGCGAATTCTTCGAAAAAAGAGAAATGTTATTGTCTTTTTCGCACGTTCTCCACTCTCCCGGTCAGCCAGTGGTCACTGGGTCACATCCACCCTGCCGAGCGTTATTCTGGTCGCACAGGGGCAGCGTTGATTGTTCTCGATCCTCCCCTTCCCATCCTTCCTTGCTCCCTCTGTCCTATTATCTGTTTGTATTTGCATTCGCGTATCTGACCGCGATCATTTGCATTTCCGCTGACGTACCAGAGTGTTCGCAATGGAAACACGTCGTGTCTCCCGTTGTCTTTTCTCGCAGCCTCGCGACGAGATGATTACGCGATGTTGTGATCATATACATATAGTAATACCGATTGCGTGCAATACGATTGTGAGCGTGAGCGTGTTAACGAGCGTATCTCGCGTGTTTGCATATTCGTGACTTTGCGCGCTGTAAATTACACACGCTGCGTTTTCGCGATTCCCGATTAACTAGCGAGCTCTTTGATGAATTTTACAGATAATCGCGCTTCGTGTAATTAAAAATCGTGAATATATGGGATTTGCTTTGCATTCAATCGGATAGTTTTCGATCACAGACCGAGGTTTTTGATGAATTCATAGCCAATCTTTATTGGAGAGAAATTTAATTAAATTATATCACACAAGTTTGATAAATTAGAATTTTGGGAAGAATAAGTTTTTCTTGTAAGTTGATGCAAATTCAGATTATTTTGTTACTTTGAGATAATTTAGAATTAATTGTTAAAAGGTTGCACTCTCTAAATGTTTTGAAATGAAATTTCACTCGAAAGATGGAGTGATTACCGAATGACTCAAGTTGCAGTGTCTTTTTATTATAATAAATTATAGAATAAATTCTTCCTCTCTATATCGTGGAGTGAATACTTATTATATACTCGTAATTAAAGAGTGAAATATTCACTCCACGAATGAATGAATCTACATCACAGTTGGAAACAACGCATGCGTTAAAAAACAAGAAGATCGCATGAAGCGACTCATGATATCATATCGATTGTTCTTTATCATACTGCCATCTCGTTGTTTTGTCTGCAGTATTAAAACGAGTCGAATCTGATCAAATTTGATCGAACCGTTTTGACCGTTTTGATTATCACATTGACATAATTGCTGCCATTATAAATATAAAGAATGTTGTGTCGACACGTTGTGCTGAGACCACAATTTTATAAAAATGTCGACAATGCTTCTTCCAAAGTGGTAACAAGAATCAACGTATATATATATATATATATATATATATATATATATATATATATA
>NW_012130088.1:3287498-3291818 GCF_000143395.1 Atta cephalotes
AGAGAGAGAGAGAGAATATATTGTTTTAAATTGTTTTATTTAATAAAACATTGTATGTTTTATTCACATATTAATAGAGAAAAAAGTTACAGTCAATATGAATTCGATGCAATATAAGATTGTTAACGCTTAAAATATCTCGCAAATTAATTAATTCTCTAATTTTTAAAATCTTTTTTTCTGTGAATAAATCTATTCTAAAAGATTTTATTGTTTACTTTTTTTATTTATTTTTTCATAAGAAATGATTTTTTGGTTGTACTACCAATTCAGAAATACCCTGTATAATTGTCGACGTTCATAATTTTTGATATTTCATTTAGGTAAAAAAAAAAGAAAAGATTTTGACAGTGCTGATTGTGCTATTTTAGTAACAGAAAGTTTAGATTACAGAGAGCTCGGAACTTCGAAAGAACGATTTTTGAATTTTCCAAAGGAAATTCAAAAATTTTATATTCAGTCAATCCGTAACATGCGCGAGAGCCGGTAATATCAGCCTTAATTCGCACTCTACTATCATGGTTTACTAGTGATCGAACAATTTCTTATTTTTTCTTAACTTATGAGGTTTCCGGTAATTATAACTTATATTACGTTTTGTCATTTTCCAAAATGAAGTTTAAACATTTGTTCTAGAAAGTTGAATGTATGTTTAAGATTTTTTTGAACTATTTTAAATAGGTATGAGAACATGAACAGTTCTAGTGACCCGCCATAGGAATGAGGCACCGAATTGAGCGTGGTATTGTAAGAGTTATATATAATATATCATGTGTATACCTTACTAAATGAAGCTACGGAACGATGTAGCAGATAACATGGCAATGGTTGCCATTAACGTGTTCCAGTACACCAGTGTATCTCGGTATTGTACCTTCCGCTCATTCATGCTCCCGTTCATAACTTCCACGGAAGAAGACGGAGTCCCTCCCTTAATGTCTACGTATAAAAGCTCGCGGTTAGAGCATATATGTGCGCGCGCGCGTGTGCGTGCGTGCGTGTGGGTGCGGGTGCGTGCGTGTGTGTGTGTGCGCGCGCGCGCGCGCGCGTGTGTGTGTGTGTGTGTGTGTGTGTACAGGGTGTCCCACGTAACTGTGATCACAATTTTTCCGGCACTTCCGATGATCTGACAAAAATTAATTTGGATAAAAGTTAATCAGTTTTCGGCTACAAATTGCAATATTAAAAATTTGCAAAATACTCTTTTAGGAAAAAAAGTCACTCTAATTTTTTTAAATGGCATTACATATTTTTTACTTCATAATATTGTAACTGATGTAAGTTCAATGACCTGCTATACTATGACCTTGAGATGACCTTACAGTCAGATGTGAAGAACAAACATAGTGTTTCGGAATTCGTGATATTCCCGAATGTAGTTCACACGTGTATGTAGTATGTATGTAGAAAAAATATCAACATAACTTGTTGTATAGCGTAACTCGAATGCTTCAATAGTTCTTGTGTTCAATCTTAGTTTGTTGTTAGAGCAAATCATAATTTAATTTCAGTTTATCGAAAATATATTCCTATATAATGAGAAAGTTGATATGCTGTTAATATTCGGTGAATGTAAAAGGAATGCACGTGAAGCTACAATTCTGTATGTCACAAGATATCCACAGAGACATCACCCGTGTGCAATGTTTTATAACATTGAAAAGAATTTAAGAAATTATGAAGAATTTGAAAAGCAGAAAAGGAACCGCAATTAAGTACAACTGCAGACAATACTCTTATGGTCTTAGCACATTTAGAAGAAAATCCGCACACTTCTATTCGTGCAATTGCTACTGAAATTGGTTTATCTAATAGCATTTTTCTCTTGGGATACACTGAGTGTAACTTCGCACTACACCAGTTGCGTATAAGTGTTGCATCAGTGCTGCACTACATACACCTTGATGTACACTATTTCATGTTATCGTGTTTAATTCTGCTGCCAGTTGACATTTTCAAATTTTTAATGTCGCACTGGCTCTACACCGTCTCTTTGAGCATCTCGTGTAGCAAAACCCCACTTCGTGCATAAAATTTGCATTATACTATAACCACGGAAACATGTTACACTGAATGAGTTTACCTATTATCAATCAAGGAAACATGGTACTGTCTGAGTGTTGCACTGATAGGCGATAGTGCAAGAGAAAACGCTATAAGAGTTCTGTTCATAAGATGGTAAATCATTATCATCCTTACAAAATGACTAAAGTACAACATTTACGTATAACTGATTCACAATGTGAATCGTTGTCTAAATTTTGTAGCATGACTAGTTGTCACATACAAAAGTAATCCTGAAATATTACAAAATATTCTATGGACAGATGTAAGTTCTTAAATAATAGTGTAATTAACTGTCATAATTATCATTTTTGGTCGAAGGATAATCCCCATTGATTCCGAGAATATAATTTTCAACAGAAAATTGCAGTGAATGTTTGATGTGATGTGATCTAGTATACGTCATCTAATTGGACCTTACTTTTATGAACAGAATTGACAGCCTAAACTTACTTAATTTTTCTTCGTTTTAACTTCCACTGTTGCAAGTGCTTCCGAATGATGTTATGCAACGTATTTATTTCCAACAAGATGGTCCATCTCATAACGCTCGGATTGTTGTCCAATATCTAAATTCAAAATATGGAGACGTTGGTTGGCCACTTACGAACCAATTCCTTGACCATCTCGGTCCCCTGATTTGTCACCACTAGATTTTTTTCTATAGGGTCATCATCATTCAAAGTCTATACGGTACCAATTCAAAATATGGAACATTTAAAGCAGCGAATCTGTATAGCATGCGAAGAAATTTACCGTGACAGCATTATAGAAACAACTAATGGAAATTTATTACATAGAGTAGAATTGTGCCTACAAGAAAATGGACTACAATTCGAACAACCATTGTAATTACATAATTTCTTTCATTAAATTTGTTATAATTTTTTGTTCTACGTTTTTTTGTTATGCTACTATTTTGGTTTATAATTTGTTTTGTTTTGTTTTGTGTGTAGTTTCATTTAAAAAACAAGAATGTCTATGAAAAAGTAGCAGATATAAAAATCTTTTTCTACTGTAGAATAGTCTATAAAAAAAATTAATACAAATAAAATAATTTTTCACGAAAACGTTTCCGTTTATTAATCCCATAACTGTAAGGTCATCTCAAGGTCATAATATAGCAGGTCATTAAACTCGTCTTGACTAGTTACAATATTATGAAGTAAAAAATATTAAATAGTGCCATTTAAAAAAATTAGGGTGACTTTGACATTTTTTTTCTAAAAAAGAGTATTTTGCAAATTTTTAATATTACAATTTGTAGCCGATTGAAAACTGATTAACTTTTATCCAAACTAATTTTTGTCAGATCATTGGAAGTATCGGAAAAATCGTGACCACAGTTACGTGGGACACCTTGTATATATAAAAAAAAATAGTATATATATATTTTTTTTTTCGGTCACTTCCGATATATGTATGCGTGCGCGCGCGCGCGTGCGTGTGTGTGTGTGTGTGTGTGTGTGTATAAAATATTTGTCCTTACACGCACTTTTATATATTTTTTTCTCTTACACGTATCTTGAGCACAATTTTGAACAACGATGATCATTCCATGTATATGTTCTAAACTCGCGCGAGACGCTTCTCTTCTTCTTTCCTTCCTCCATTCTTTCTCTTTCTCATCCATTCTCGTCGATTCTTTTACTAATATTAGGTGTACTTTGCTTCCGCCGTTTTCCTATAGATGGCTTTAGCGGTAAGTGGTGGTCGAAATAAATAGATCATAGACGTCATACAATAAATTTGGGCATCTGTCAACAAAACTCCATAGAAACATTAGTCGATTTGTGTCTGCATCATAAAGTTATTCTCGATTGAAAATGTCAGTTTACGAGCCAAATTCTCGTCATTTGCGGGAGGTTTTAATTTTTTGCTTCAATATGAAGAAATTTGCGGCTGAGGCTCACTGAATGCTCTCAAATACTTATGGTGAGGCCGCTATTAGTGAAAGAACGTGTCGTGAGTGGTTTCAACGCTTCAAGAACGGTGATTTTGACGTCCAAGGTCATGTTCTGTATTTGGTGGGACCAGCTCGGCGTAGTGTATTATGAACTGTTAAAACAGACTGAAACAATTGGTATCGAACGCAATTGATGCGTTTGAGCCGAGCATTGAAAGATGAACGGTCGCAATACAACGAGAGACACGATAAAGTGATTTTGCAACATGACAATGCTCGACCCCATGTTGCGAAAGTGGTCAAGACATACTTGGAAACGGGAAGTCCTACCCCACCGTATTCTCCAGACG
>NW_012130088.1:3294603-3301598 GCF_000143395.1 Atta cephalotes
TTATATATATATATATATATATATATATATATATATATTTCCTGATTCGATGTATATAATAACTATATAAATAAATCAATGTGATAATATTTATTTTTCTTTTTGTTATATTTATTTATCTTTTATACTTTGAACTTATATTTGTAGAATATTTATAGAAGTTTCTCCGAAACTTTTTTGTCTAGATTTTTTCCCACTCATATCTCCTTTTCCAACTTATCTATCACTATTCTCTGTCTCTTTTCCTTGCATTTCTCGTAAAGTCGGCTTCCTTTTTATCCGCAGAAGTTAGGCGCCAGTACTTACGGGCCGTTAAGCTGCAGATAGCATAAATAAATACGCGAATTTGGTTAGCCGGAAATTACGGCGAATGCCGGAGAAAGGAAGGAGACGCAGAAAAATTCCGGAAAAGGGTGAACGCTGAGAAAACGAATTTTTCGAGAATACACGTAGTGCGCAGAAAAGTGGTCGTGCAACTTATATAGTTAAAACGGCATAAAAAATAATAATCTAAGCTATAAAATAATATATCTAAAACACTAAAAAAAATAATATGCTATTAATGTTGTCTTAATCAATATTGGAGTGGATTTCAATATTGGAGAAAAGACAAAACTAATTTTCATGATGAAACATGATTGACTTCAATATTTTTAAAACGACAAGTTTTAAGTTTTTGATTAAAATATAAAAAATTTTTTTGAATACATAGTAGTACAATTATGATGAAATTATCTGCTTAATCACATGTATAATTAACATGGGAAAGTCTCTAATTTGAAAATTATGAAACTTTAGCAGTATATGTGACAGAAAATGATATGATATGTAATAAATAACTTTTTTGTTATTCAAATTCACCCTAAAGGACAAAATCTACCCTGAAAATTGATCCATTTTTACTTTGTTTCATTATTCAACAATAAAAGAGAGGAAATAGAACAAAATTTTACAGTAAACTTATTTCTTTTCATTAATTAAAAAGCTTATTAATTGTTTAAAGACATATTATGAAAACATATGAATATTGTTGTATATTCTCAGTATTCTTCTCTATTATATATTATTCATGATAATTTTTTGTATCGAGCACTTCTTTGAAGAATTTTGTAATTACCAGAAATAATTTCAGATAAATTAAATAAGTAGTTCAAAAAAATATTTTTGTATATTTATATTTCACATCTCTCTAATGTATTTTTATGTAATGTTTACATATTTATTTATTTAGTTATGTTTATATGATTATGTAATTTTCTATAATTTTGTATATATTTAGTAAATAAATAAAGTTTAGGAAAACACATATTAATTATACAATTTATTATATTATAAAGTATTATAAAAAATTATGTTGAAAATTGAGAATATGTGCTTCTTAATTTTGTTTCTATACTTCATAGTTTCTTAAACAATTATTAAGTTTTTTAATCAATAAATCTCAATAAAAGAAATAAGTTCTCTCTCAAAATTTTATCTTATGTGTTGATAAAATAATGAAATAAAAATTGAAAATGGAGCAAGCAAAGAGGTTGATTTTATCTCTTTAGAATTTGAAAAAAGATTGTTTATTATACATCAGAACACTTCCTATTGCCTTTCATACTACCATTCAATTTTTAGAATTTCCGAGTTGAGGAGGTTCTTTTGTAGGTTGGGAATATAGCCTAACGAGTTGCCTAACGAGAAAATAAAGTTCAATCATAGTAATTTTCTTTCTAATCGAAAATCCGTATTTATATTTTTACATTCATCTTTTTTTAAGAAAATATTGAGTAAATATGTACCTGTATCCATAACGATTTCAAAATGCTAGATAATAAATTATGAAATAATTATAATACTATACAATATATAATTAATAATAATTAATAATAATTAATAATAATTTTTAATTAAGATGTAAAAATACTACAGTGATCGTTTAAGCAAAAATAAATGACTATTCCCGGATTAAAGCTTTCTATCATCTCGATGTTATTACGAATTTCATTTGTAGTGTATCTTAACTACTCCTCGCGTTATGTAAGTATGTCTGGCGGAATGTACAATCGCGTTTGTCATGTTATACGAAACAGCTGCAGTATTAGACAACAGTGTAAATAAAATGAACGAACGATCTGAAGATCGAGGGCGCTAGACAGTCCGTCCAAAGTTCCTAGGAGCACGTTCGATTGAATTTCAGTTCTCACTTACGCGATATAAATTGATACGTGCAGCACTCGAACGGTCGTTCATCTGCAATTTTACCGGAACATGAGCCGAACGAGCGAGCCTTGCCAATCGAAATCGGTCAGATAAACGTGCCACTCTCTGGATTCTCCCCTTGTGATTTCCCTCGGTGAAGCAGTTCGAACGTGTTATACAAGCGTGAATCGGTCGTTGTATAGTACGATATAGTAGCAGATCGAAATACCAAGAAAGATACTTAAAAGCTTGATCAATAAAAGGCCAAAGTTCCATCTTCGTGAAATGGTCTAATTTTTTTTACTAGATTTAGTAAAAACAAGAAATAAAATGTTATTTTGCAAATTTATGAAATGTTAGAAAAGATCTGTTGTAACTTTTTATTAACAATTTTTTTTATTAACACGGAAAAAAAAGATTAGCTCCAGCTAAAAATTTGATATGGCAGCTAAATTCATTAGTATTATATAAAGACACCTAACGTCATTCATTAGTATTATATAAAGACACCTAACGTCATGTCTGCGAGATCTAATTTCCATTAGTCGTGAGGCCTAAATATTGTCATTGTAACAGACAATTTGATAGCAAGTAGGATAGTTTCGGCAAATCATATTTAGCTGTGATGTTATTTTCATTTTTTACAGATTTTTGTAAAATTATAAATAATTTTTCTTTTTTTCAAATTAGATTTTAAAAAACTTTACTAGAAATTATTGTTTATATTTATGAAGAAGATACGAAAATCCATTATATGCGACTTTTATTTATTACTTTTTGCATTTTTTTCGGAGGAAATTTGTTTAACGCTGAGTTTGCGAATATTGCGACACTCATATGTTCATTGATGGCACACTTTGACAAACGAACGTGTGATATCATCACAAGGGAATAAAATGAGAGTAGACGTTAAAGGGATAGTGCAAAATGGTTCAAGAATAAGGGCCATGGCAAAAAAACTTAAACAGTAAGACATAAACAATAAGAAAATTAATGTGTTGAATTGGCTACTGCTTATATTATGACTTATGATCATAACTGTAATTAGCCAATTTGCTTACTGCTTATGTATTTACTGCCTTATGTTTTTTGGCTTTAAAGCCTGTTCTACAATGTGCTTTTTGTTTTCTGTTTCTTGTCTTTTATTATTTTTTACATCTTGTCTTTTTGCTTCTTATCTGGTTTTTTATTTTATTATATCGCCCAAAATAAAAGTTAACGAACTTCGAAAGAAACAAAAAATACGTAGCAAAAAATATAATTATTGATAAAACGGTTGCAAAGGAGAAAAAAGCAAAAGATAAAAAACAAGAAACAGGAAACAAAGAGCACATTGTAGAATAGGCTTAAGTCTTGACACCGTTGTAGAAAGTGCAAGGTTAGTTCATAGCCGGCGACGGATAGACGGATCTATTCTATGGATGGATGGATGGATGGATAGCTGGCTGGATGAGTACACAATCGGAGACTAGTCTGATAAAATATGCAGGTTGCAATCACGTCTCTTGAATAGAAAAGAGCGCGGACGAGGCTAAAAAGAGTAAAAAGAAGAGGGTGACGTTGCATAGTTGCGGGGGATGATGGCGCCATTGGAAGCAGAGAAACGGAGGACGAAAAGGGGACGAGAGAATGCGTCCCTATATACGTTTCGAAGTGCAAGACCCGCAATACTGCTGAAGCTGCGGGTATTCCATACTCTATAGCTGGTTTCGCTCTGCTTGCGTTCGCAAAAAATGTTCATAACTAGCCAATCCGGCTGTCGCATTGTGTCAACAGTATTCGTGAATTTGTGTGTGTATTTGTGTATTTATGTACATACATCGGAAGTACATCCTCGTTCGTGTATATATTTGGCCGAAGTCGCCTGGCATTTATGGACACTGTACTGGTTTAAAAGTTGCGATGTATCGATAGATTTATGTAAGAGAAAGAAATTAGAAAGAAAATAAGAAAATTTCGTTTTAGTCATCGAACATTAAAAAAGTGAAGAAAAATAGCAATTGATATTGCTCTTCTATTGATCGTATGATGGATTAACTAATTTTATCGATGAGTATAGTATACATATACACCTACAAAAGAGCGTCAATTATGATTTTATGTCATAATTTTGAAATTTGATTTTCGGAATAATTTTAAGTTAAAATCGTTATACGAGGATCATCTGAAAAGTTTTGAGCCTTAACATGAAAATGGCATTACTCATCAAAACTCATTCTGGTATAACTACAATCGTACATGTTTTTAATAATATTTGTGAAAATTGTAGCCATTTTGCTATGCTCAGTTGTTTGTCAGTTTGTCGATGTATTTTTGTTTGATGAAAGTCTCTGTCCTTTGAGCCAAATTTTGAGCTTAGGAAACAGGAATCAATCAATCAGGAAGTGATCAATTTGACCACAATTCGTAAATCTTTGTCATCAGCGATCACCGATATTCGATTTTTTCATCTTTATAAAAACACTAATACCGACTAGCATAAATGATTGTCAAACAACAACTGAGTCCAAAATAGCTACAATTTTCACAGATATCATTCAAGGTATCAAACAAGATAGATATCTTTCAAAGCATGTAAGCATACAATTGTAGTACCAAAATAGTTTTGACGAGTAATACCATTTTCATGTTGAAGCTTATAACTTTTCAGCCTACGTATATTTAAAAATGGAAAAAAATGAAAATGGAAAAAAAACGCTATTATAAAGATTATTTAAGAATAATAAATTAAGATTTACGAATAATATTATTTATACATTGTGTTACGTATACATTACTTATGAAAAGACTGCATTATCCAGGAAGCGTAACATAGCAAAAAATTTTAGATATTGCTAGAAGTTCAAAGAGTCGATCAGCTTTGATAATCCCCATGATTTGAATTTGAAAGAAACCATTTAAATTGTAAATATCTGACCCAGATTCCGTCGAATGTGTGAGGTGCTTTATAGAATCCCTTTGGTCTCTTCAATCACTTAGATCAAAATTCATTGATGGCGATATTCGCAAAATATCATCATCGTAATAAAGATTCAATTTTTATATTAGCTCAAAGCATAATCACATTTATCATTAACGCTTGTATCATTATCTCCAATTTGTTTACTCGGGTTATTTTTAAATTAATATATCAATGAATAATTATATCATTATATTTAGTTGATTTTTTCCAAATGATAATAGCTATATTGCTAAGTTTGAAATATGAAAAAAACGTGTCAATTACACACGTAAAATCGTAAAATTATCAAAGCTAAAATTGCATTTAGCTTTGGTAAATTATATTATATATTTTGCGTTCTGCCATATTGTCTGAATTTTCGCACACGCTTGTACATACCATTACAATTTTCACTACAAGTCTAAAACTATTTGTATGATACGTTTAGCATCGGAAAACAGCTCCCTTAAAAGGCAGGGATGATTCTCATGGAAGTATGGTCGAAAGGGATTCAACCTGGGAAAAGCATAGGTCGGACTGGAGTGGCACCTACTTCTCGCTGAGATATGCATGAGCTAGCTAAAGTTACTCTATGTATGTTGCTTACATAATACAAACTCTCGTGGAGTTATCCTCAGCTAAAGCATCCAGGTGCCATCAGATGGAGATTATAAAGATGGAAAGCTATTTAATTTTTTTATCCACGATATTTTATTGAGGTTTGTTGATGCGGGTACTGTTGTTACTGTTGTTAATTTCTTTCTTGAAATGCAACAGTGGAGACTTATTTCGATCGGATATTATTGTTCATTAGAATATTAAAATTTTGAATATTAAAAATTTGAATTATATAAAAATACATCAGTCTAACGAATTATTCAGATCAGAATTTTGATTATATATAGTTTCTTATAGTTTATAGTTTCTTCATTCTATTATATTTGTTTTTGGCGTATTAAAATTATTTCGCAAACGAACCTCCGATTTTATTTTTCTTTATTAAATCATGTAAATTTTAAAAAATTGCGAAAAGATTGATTGAAAATTACTGCAAAATGGAAATTATTCTTTTTGCTTTTGCTTCCAGTTCGAGTTTCGTTATTAAGACCTCAATTCATGGCTCAAAACGTCGCACAAAATAACGTCGATGCAGATTAAAGAACATTTATAACAGTAATAAAGCAAACGCCTTATACCGAGAACTAAACTGCCAATAGTCCAATAGCGAAGATACGATCGGCCGTCGGCGGTGATGTTGGCCGCGGCGCAGATGATAACGATGAGTTCTTGAGGGTTAATTATCCGAATGATGGGCAAGTTTTGGCTTTTCTTCGACGGACCGAAGTTTCTGACGGTTTGTTAAATGTATACGTACACATAATAAACAACTCCGATTTATTATGCTTCGCCACCAGAGTGCTTCCTTCTTTCATCGCGTCGCGACTTTTATCCGTCGTTATCTTTCTATCCAACTTGCAACAAATATTTATCATTGTAGCATTATTGCAAGCAATGTGTGTTCCGCGATATGAAATGCGAGGAATTCTCGGTCAATATCGAATATTAATATCTCATATGATGTGCAATGCAACGCGATTATTATCGCGACAGAATTGACTCTAATAATGCCGTTATCTCGCGTTAATGGACCGATAATGCATCTTTGAAACTGTATTTTCGATCATATAAATTTATAATACATAGAATAATAATATTGACCGCTGGAGAGTGTAGACAATCGAGGGACATAATTGGTGCAGAAAACCAAGCGCGCTTTTATGATATATACATATACACACACACACACACACACACACACACACACACACACACACACACACACACACACACACATATATAGTAGGTC